>NC_142981.1:4297121-4600151 GCF_061535395.1 Colias eurytheme | reverse complement strand
CGCAGGTATAACGAGAGAGGGACGGACCGAACTCCCGTCTCATCTCGAGCGCTGCCACCAATAAGACGTTATCACGTAAACATCTCGATCGTAAACCTACTTTACAAACAACCAATTTTTTATTGTTATAGTCTATCATAGCAACCATGGCTCTTATGATTGGGTCTGGCATGGTGGTGCGAGGCATGGAGTACAAGCCTGGCTTTGGAGGGAAACAAATAGCTTGGATGGTCCACACGGGCATTATGGGGGCAGTCATTGCACCCATCTGTTTCCTTGGCGGACCTGTGCTGATGCGAGCTGCTTGGTAAGCTTTTATGATTAAATTGAATTTTATTTTATTTTCTTTTTTTGCAAATATAGTATGTATAGGGCAAACATTGTTGCATTGGTTAGTTAGCCTTAGCCTTTTGAGCAGTTCAACACACTAACACTGTTGCAATATTAGGACTTAATGATAAGGAAAATTATTAAAGTTTAATTATTATATCTATATTTAAGCAGTGGTTATAAAGGCATGATTCATAACACTCGCACATTGCAGGTACACAGCGGGAGTAGTAGGCGGGCTGAGCACGATCGCGGTGTGCGCGCCGTCGGGCGAGTTCCTCAACATGCGCGCGCCGCTCGCGATGGGGCTCGGCGCGGTGTTCGCCGCCTCGCTCGCCGGCATGTTCCTGCCGCCCACCACCGCGCTCGGAGCCGGTAATGTGTACTAGTGCACAGCGGCGCAGTTCCTCAACATGCGCGCGCACCGTCCACAACTGAGCCACTGAATGTAGTTCCTATAAGATTCCCTTATAATTCAAGGGCAAAAATACAGTTTACAATAAGTTAAACTTGTGTAAATTCATGTAAAATTTGGTAAAAATTGATAGTTCAAGTCTATACCCAAAAAAAATACAAATAATCGTAGCAAAAAGTGACCCAAAAAGAAATAAACATAAAAGATATTTTGAGTATATTGTTTACAATTATTGTGTAGTTTCTAATTTAAAATTTGTTTGCAGGATTATACTCCCTGAGCTTGTACGGCGGTCTGATTGTGTTTGGTGGTTTCTTGCTGTATGACACACAAGCCATCATCAAGCGCGCTGAAATGCACCCAACGTATGCATTACAGCCTTACGACCCTATTAACTCGTAAGTATAAAAAATGCTTTTAATATCTAGAATTGCACTTGTTTTAATTAAATGTATTAATTAATAAAAAATTATTTAATACTAGCTTTCCACCCGCAGCTTCGCCCGCGCAGTCAAAAGAAAAACCCGCATAGTTCCCGTTCCCGTGGGATTTCCGGGATAAAACCTATCCTATTTCCCGGGATAAAAAGTAGCCTATGTCCTTTCTCGGGTTTCAAAATATCTCTATACCAAATTTCATGCAAATTGGTTCAGTAGTTAAGGCGCGATTGAGTAACAGACAGACAGACAGAGTTACTTTCGCATTTATAATATTAGTATGGATTTCTTGTCTATTGTGTGTCTATAGCCATGATTTGTAAAAGTGAAACTAGACTTGTATTATTTATTAGAAATATATTATTAAAAGATATTTTTAAAAAAAACATTAATCAATCGAATAAGGCGAACATTTATGGGTAGCCTTAAAAAAATTTATCACTGCTATTTTTGGCATTAAAGATGCACTACTTATAGATTTTATTGTATTTTTTTTCAGAGCAATCTCAGTGTACTTGGACATCCTGAACATCTTCATGCGTATTGCTATGATCTTATCGGGCGCCGGCGGCAACAAACGAAAGTAGAAGATGAATCTACAACGAGCGAAAATATCATATTTATAGCGTAGCAACGAAAATTTAGAATGTGCTTAAACAACACTAGCTTAGATAAATTTTCGTGCTTATGAGTCCAAATCGGAGGTCTTTGTGAAACAATTGTTAAATATTGTAAGATATTCCCTAAGTTAAGTTAATTTTATTTAGGTTGATGATAATAAATTGACAAGTACCAAAGTCATTTGCAGTTTTATTTCCATTTTTATAATATGATGTGTCAGTATGTTAACCTTATAAAAAATACACTAAAGGTTCATACCAATAATATTTACTTTTTTTTAATCTAACAGCGAATATTTATGATTTTATAACATTTATATACACTATGTTCGCTGGTCGCAAAAAAAAATCACTCAACTTTATAATGTTTCTAAGTTTTGTGCTAATAAAATATGTTCCATACATGCTCTGTAGTTTTATATGTTTTGACATCATTGAATGAAATATTGAAAGCATTTTTTTTAGAACTTGCAAACAATTAAACTTCTTATTGTAATCTATATTACAGTTACTATATGGTGTACACCACCCACCATATAGTAACTGTGTACAATAAGTCACATTTTTTACCAAATTTAAATGGCAGGCGAAAGCTTTCAAATAAAAAAATTATAAACAATTCACCTACCAAAAGTTCGAAAGTAACAAAGCCGAAGAAATAAAATGCCGGTTAAATATCTATCCGGCAGTTACACTGTCTGACAGACAAAAATTTCAACATCAATTGTTTTGGCGTGAGGTACTTGTTACACCAACCTACTGTTATTTTTTTGAGTTTTTAGGTACGATAGTACAATTCCGTACATTGTACGGAATTCATCTGTTTAAGATTTATTGTAATACTAGCGACCCGCCCCGGCTTCGCACGGGTGCAATGCTGATACTAAATACACTACAGAAAAACTGAAAACGTTGTACATATATAAAAACATAGCGAACCGCACCGGACGGCCGGCCGGTAGGCGGTACCGCCGCAAACGCTACGTCCCGCAATTTTTAAATCTGTAATATCTTCGAAAACTATTCACTTAAATCATACGGTGTAAAGGGCCATAGGTAGGTATAGATCTATATTAAATGAACAATGTATTCAAGGTATTTAATTGGTGCTGTATTGGTTAAAATCGCTTCGAAAATTAGCCATTATTTGTCGTAAAAAGTAAATGACAAAAAAAAGTTATTGTGGGTTATCCATAAGAGATAGACATATATACCATCGCGGACTTTTCTGTAGACCTTTTCAATGTGTATAATACTTAGTACATTTTTTTGATAAAACTTGTAGGGTTCAGCCTGCGTTTGCAATGTAAGCGGAAAAAATGTAATTTTTTACGACATCACATTGGAAACCTCGAAAAAAACAGTACTTCTCCACTTTTTAATGGATGTTATTATACATAATTATAAACCTTCCTCTTGAATCTCTCTATCTATTAAAAAAACCGCATCAAAATCCGTTGCGTAGTTTCAAAGATTTAAGCGTACAAAAAGACAGAGAAAGCGACTTTGTTTTATACTAAGTATGTAGTGATAGTGATGTAGGTATGTGTATAGGTAAGCACCGATCTACTCTATTATTTATCTTCCGTGGGCTTCAATCCCGTAGATAGGCAAGTAGAGGGAGGGAGCCAGGTAGAAGTAGGGAACAATAGAAGAAATAATCAAAAAATGAAATAAAAACACATGTATGCGATAAATAGATTTATTGGTCGTTACATTATTTCTTCGTTATGATAATTCTAGTATTTACTTCCTATGGGGAACTTCATCTTTTCGTATTATGTATCTGTATTACATAACCGTGGATGCAGTTGAGTTCAAAATGAAAAACATTGAAAAGATTTACGATTCTTCAACGTCTGCTTCAATTCCCTCGTTTTTACTTTTTAGGTACATATATATATATATATATTGTATTACATGTGCTAGTACAATCCAGACTATATTTAAATGCAAAATAGTTAACATTAAATAACAGGCAGTACCTAAATAATTGGTAGTTACATACGTATAGATTACTTTGACGATGAATAAAAACGTCTACTAATTGGCTATTCAAAATACACTAAATGACTAAAAGATTACTAATGTTAATTCATGTCGCATTTATATTTTAGCATATTCAGGTCACTATTCACCAAAGATATTGATCACATTTAATACAATCCTTCTTTATATCAAAATCGCATGGAAAGATTTCAATGACAATAACCACACATGGGCGTAGCCACGGTGGGGCAGGGTGGGGCACTTGCCCCACCCTGGCTCTGACCTGGAAGGTACCTAACCAAATCTAAAAAACGTAATTATCTAGGTACTGACTACAAAACTTAATATCCGTTAATAAATTCTCACTCGAAAGTTGTCAGTTGACACAAAAAAATGTGATTTAAACAAAAAGCTTGCGCTTCTATGTTATAAAAAAAAAAGTGCCAGAAAAAGTAGTGTAGTACTGTTACCCCATTCAAAGCTGTTTTTATTTAGCCAAATTTCCCATCCAATTTCACTTTTGTTTTAGGATAAGTTTCTGACCATAAAAGCACAAAATGCTGACAGATCCAGGTGGAGCTACGCTCGCAATCTTACATAAAAGTTTTTGGCCGATATCTCGGAAACTATCCATTTTAAGGCAAAAAATATTGGGAATTTTTACATTCAAATTAAAATTTTACATCTTTTATACCTTGTAAACTTTTTGTAAAACCTTAAACCTTCCGTTTACGATTTATGGCCTATTTAATGAGCCGGTTAATCATCTTTGGCAAGTAACTCTTTAATTATTGGATTAATCAATGAAATGCATAGGCATTAATATAATATTATACCACTTATACATATGCATTATCAATTTATTAAGATTACTTTTTTTGAAACTTTTTTTCTAATGCTTTTTGATTTCAACGTTTGGCGATAAATAGTAAATTTCAAAGTTCCTATACAGTATGTTTCGTATATATTTCGTACAACTGAATAATATTGAGTAGTTATTTTATATTCAGATGCAAGAATAAAATAAAGGATAATATTTTAAAAAATGTATTGAAAATTTTCTATAAGAAAAAATAATAAAAAATTTTTTTTTATTATTTTTTCGTTTTTATTACATCCGTAAAAAACTTGTCCTGCCACGTCACCCGCCGAGCGGCGGCATTTCTACATTATACGTGGAACAACTCAAAAAATATGGGCACTAGAAAAAAAATTCAAACAAAACTTGTAGAGAATAAAGTGACCTAAAAACTATGTAGCCTACATACATGCATTTTATTCATTAATCCAATATTTTAACGATCAACCGATTCATCAAATAGGCCATAAACCGTAAATAGTAAGTTTTACAAAAAAATTTACATGGTATAAAATATGCGAAATTTTACTTTCTACAAAAAAAGTCTTAGCAACTTTTGCCCTAAAGTGGATAGTTTTCGAGATATCGGTCAAAAACTATAAGATTGCAAGCAAAGCTCCATCTGGATCTGTCTTCATTTTGTGTTTTTATGGTCAATAAGTGACCATTACCTAAAACAAACATGAAATCGGAAGTGCAAGGTTTTGCTTTATTTACTGAGTTATTTAAAATGATTTATTGTTCTATTTATATAGACCTATATTTTATGGTAAAAAGGAATCATATTATTGTATTAGACGGATAAAATATATAAAATAAAATACGGTATATAAATATACAGGGTGTCCCACTATTGGTATACTAAGCGCGAAGGAACTTGTAGTTTTGCATACACTGATCACGTAAAAAATACTTTAAAAAAAAATTAAGTCCAAAATTTTTTGCTAAATTTTTCCTGAAAATCCATGTTTTCTTCTCTAGCTTCGCGCAGCCGGCATATACCGCTTCTCTAATATGAGCATTTTATCTATGAAAACATAATCTTAGACGATAGCTCACGTGCTGGTGGCAAAGTTGGGCGGCTCGCTTGTTATGGGTGTACACATAGAGTTTTAAGAATTCATCTATTTGAAAAAAAATGCGTCTGGAATTTTTTAATTATTTTTTACGTACTCAGCGTATTCAAAACTATAACCTCCTTTGAGCTTAGTATACCAACAGTGGGACACCCTGTATAATATAGGGATGAAATTTGCAACATAAACGGCTGTAGGTATCTTTTGTTTGTTTTGATTTATTCATTATTATTTCAGCTTGATACCGCCACGTGTTCTTGAAAAAAAAGGTATTTTTAGACAGACAGACGCACAACAAAGTCTGCCTGTCGGTTTTTTTTTATTGTCGATAGGGAAGAGCTTGACCACAATCTCACCTGATGTTATGCTGAGATGTGGTCTAAATGGTACGCGCTTCCCTAGAAGGTACCTGTTCACTCTACACTTGAAGACCCCCATATTGTACTCGTCGGGGAACACAGATTGTCTGTCAACACACTTTTTCTCAGGAACGCGTAGAGTTATCAAGCTGAAGCGTCATTTATACCGAATACTCAAGTCTACGGTCTCTTAAAGCTGTGAAAAAATCAAACTTATAAGCCAACGCAATCAAATGATACAGCCATTTTATGCTGAAAATTATCGCAAATTTCGACATTCGCAAGGGAATAAAAACCTACATTGTACTTCCCGTGAACACAGAGTCTTGAAATTTGGTTAAAAGCAATGTCTTATAGCACAGATAAAGGAAAAATTGCTAAAACATACATTTTAGAGTTACAACATAATAAAAAGTAGGTTTGTTCGGAGCCCTCGGTGCGCGACTCCGACTCGCACTTGGCCGGTTTTTTTTTGCCCCACCCTGTGCCCATGGCTAGCTACGCCCATGTAACCACATGAGGGATGGCATCGTTTACCATCAATACCACAACGACAGCCGCCGCTAGTATCGCCCCGACCGGCGGGTCCCCAGCGTCGCCCCTTAGTAATCCAGCATATTTCCGTTTTACACGCGGAACATTTAACCCAATCACATCCCCATTTCTTAGTGATAATAGCACTGCATTCTGGACATTCGAGAGCTTCGCCACGAGAAATTAAAGAAGTTAGAAGAGCCTGCGTGCCCTCGTCGGTATTGCTATTCTCAGCGGCTGTGACGGTTTCGCGCAACTTTTTTTGATACTCTTCACAAGATTCACCTTCGTGGACTGCCTGTAAAAAAAGCATTCGTCAGAGGCATGAAATATATATATTTTTTTTTAAATAATTTTCCTTTCCTTGTATCCTGCATTCAATGTAGATACTAATCAATGTTATGCCCAAAGTACAGTCCATGAGAAAAAGATGAGCTTCGCAGTTGTGAATAATATCAGTAATACCGCATATTTTTTTTTTAACTAAGTTCTTCATCAAACGATCTCAAGGAAAAGAAAACAAGGAATCTGAAAAGTATATAGGTACTTATTATTTGTCTAGTTATAAAAATAGTTATCGCAATTACCTGACACTGAACGCAATTATTGTGTTTGCAAACAGGACAGGGAAATTTTCGCACACCGGGCTCACAAAATGCCCATCCTGAACAATCTGTTGTTCGACAGTGAAACGTATTACGCGTGCCACTTTCAGCTGCTGCTAAACCTCGAGCTAACCATTTTTCATAATCATCTTCGGATAGAAGCGCTCGGATTTCACGATCTTGCAAAATACCGGGACAACCAATAGCCGGACAAGGAACTACTGGTTCTTCACAATGGCGCACTGAATCAGAAAGGCATTCTCGGCAAAATGTGTGAATACATTCACGAAGGACCGCACCATTTCCAATAGCACATTCTTCCATGCATACTCCGCATTCAAAAGTTTCAGTATTAGAAACGAGTGCCTGTTGCTCTAATTTAATCAACTCTGTATAAAATTCACCCGATTTATTTTTAATCTCAAAAATATTCGGCTCTGGCTTGTCTCGTTCTTTTTCATCAACAGGTTCTTTTTTTATTTCTTCTGAAATAAAAAGTGTAAGAATTATATTATCGTTAATTTGTGAATATAAATGTAAATGTACGTTTGTAAATGTAACTAAAAACTGTTTAATCACCTGCTTCCACTAAACACAAGTAAAAAGGAGCTGTAAACTGGGGTCCGGCTAATGATATAATGGCTACAGTGTCGTCGGTGCAGAGTGTTTTTCCAACGATCCAACGTTGTAGACGAACTGCCAAACCAAAAGCTTTCTCAGCTTCTTCTTTTAAATCTGCTACAGTTGAATTCCGTAAAATATTTAATTGTACTGGTCCTCGAGCAGCTACTTTATCTTCTATCCATATCTCGATCCTGTTAATAAAAAAATATGTATGGTTAAACGTAAATTAAAAATTTTATTCCTTTAGCCAACTTCATTATTGTATTCACTTACAAAACTTTATCAATGTCGTTAACTGGTGTTTTATTATTGGTCAAATTCTCATTATTATGATTAGTAACACAACTTTCTTCTTTCTTTGAACTATCGCGATTTTCAGTTGATTTGATTTCATGGTTTATGGAACCTTTACTAGCAGAATCATTAAGCAATTTAGTATTTTCTTGAGAATTATGTTTCGCATTCCGATTCTTAAACTCCAAATTTTCTTCAGTCTCATTTGCAAAAACCGTATAAGATGTAGATGGACCAGCAACAATTTGAGATGAATAGGAAAGAACAGAACAGGATAGTCGTAGTTTAGCTAGCTTCGCGGCAGCTTCAGCTGCTGCCTTTTCATCCCCTTTGGCAATTGACAGTTCCAGTTGATTGATTAAGTCCCTTTTTTCAGTATGATCAAACTTTGGAGTGATTTCTTTTTTGCATATTTTTTCTTGTTTGCTTTTTTGCTTATCTTCCATTGATTTTTTTATAATTTGCGATACTATTTCAGGATCTAGCCTGCATCTACTAGTCGACGGCGGAGTACTCGCGGTCGTGGTTGATTGATTAGGCTCTGAAGCCTTTAATAAATTTGGATCTGACTGTTTAATTGGATCAGATGGTTTAGGTACATTCTGTACATTCTGTTCATTCTGAACAGAACTTGTCGAGCTTTCTTGTGGAGTTTTGTTTTTTGGAAGATAAATTGGATTAAGTAATGATGATATTTTCAACGGAGTATGTATGCTGAGATTTGTACTCAGATTTGAATTTAAAACTATGTTCTTGGTTTGTACATTTTCAATATTTGGTTGTCCCAAAAGTTTGTCCTGGTTTAAAATGGGTCTACTACCTACATTCGCATGAAAATCCATTTCTTTCTTAGTGACCCGTTTTTCAATATTTTCATTTGTAACATTTATAGAGGACGAGGTTATAGGTTTTGGACCATTTTCATTTTTAGTCTTATTTTGTATGTCGTTTTTCATATAATCGTTTGTTCGCGGATGAATATTTATGCTTTCAGTTTTGTTAATTATCCTCAGCGCTGTTTCTTTGGTTATCGGGTTGTCGTTAATGTTTTGTCGTTGGATTCGAATCACATCCGATGTCCTTAATAAAGGCTGTCCTTCAATTTTAAATTGATTTTGACACATCACTCTATCTTCTATTGAAGAACCTATACGAAGGGTAGGGGCTTCCGAAGATTGATTACTTTCCATTATATTAAGATTTGTTATTATTTTCCTCTCTTTTGATTTCTTCGGTAAAGAATCTTTCATTTCTTTAAGCATTTCCTTCAATTTCTTTTTCTCTTCATTTTCATTCAAAGAAATATTGAACCCTTGACGTTGTTTTAAATCTGTTTGCGTACCTGCTGGCACAAGATCATTTAATTTATTGTGTTTAGGCACACAATATACGCACGATTTAATGGTTACGTTATATTTTCTCAAGCATTTAGTACATATCCACATATTCCCACCTGGTAAAAAGTTTTGTTGTATTTCAGTGTTGTTATCATCATTGACGTTATTTTTTAAATTGTGTAACATCTTATTCGTTTCTATTATTTCAGCGGCTTGTTTATCAAGTTCACTTATGCTTGGAAGTAATTTTATATGAGATGTTTCTATAGCTGAATGCCTTTTCTTATTATCAAATATTTGTTTTAAAAAACTTTTTTCGGAGCGCACCTTTAGTTCTTTACTTAGCTTTGATCTCCCTGATTCGCATTCAAAATTTTTACTTTGATTACTGTTGGTTGATGTAGAATTCATTTGCAATTGATTGTTATTAATTTCCTGATTTTCTTTGTTGTTAATATCTAAGCAAGCAGGGGGTTTTGGCGCTGGTCGTTTTCTCTTGTAATTACGAGGTAAAGTAACCGACTTAATGTTTGGCGGTAATGGAGCTCGTCGTTTGCCAGGGACATATGCCGCTCGACGTTGCAGGCATTCACTTGCCGCTCTTCGACATCTACTCTGTTTACTGTTTAATTCAGAAGTATTTTTATGGGGTAAACTAAAAGCGTCGTATCCAACGTCTTCTCTCCAAAGTCCGTATTTTCGGTGTAATGTTATATTTCGTTCTTGTTGTCGTCTTAGATTTCTTTCATGAACTCGCTTTTTGTATGAATCAGTTGGAGAATTAGGTGGTAAAATTAGTGGTGGGGCGGATAGTCTGTAATGTATTGGGGATAAGAAATCGAAACTGGCCGCAGTTCGATCTGAACCAACGCTGGATATACTTTCACTTGAAGAAGATGAAGATCTCTCTGATCGACGCAACCACGAAAAAAGAGTCCATATGCCTCCTGACAGAGGACGAGGGCGTGACGCCTCCACTTCTACGTCACCGTTCATTACCCCTGAAAAGTAATATTAATACTATATTAACCTAATATTGAATTTACTTAGGAACTTACTTAAAAAATCTTATATAATATACAGAATAAAAATAATATTACCTAGTAAATTTAAGCAAGTAGATAACTTTTTATTATAATATAATAAAGTCGTCGGAATAATTTAAAAGTACAACAAAAAAAATATAACGTTTTTTTCTAAATTTTTAACTATTCTTCAGTATACTTACAAATTTAAGAAAGGTGCTCAATTATCAGGGTCAAGTGCCAAAACTAGATCATCATTAATAGCCTCAATATAGAGCGTTCACTTCCCGCGAAATTTAACAGCACATCTTATACTGACTTACATTTTATCGATCAAGTCTGTATTGATAAACACAACTTTCTTGCAGTTAATATCATTTGTGTGGACTACTATTAATGTACCGTGTGTTATTCTCACAGATGTAGAACAAAGCGAGGTCGACACAGTCGGTCGACGCGAGCGCCGCGACGCACTCCGCCCGTCCGGCTAAATTTAGCAGAACTTTGCGATTCCGCTTTTGCTATTTCTAATACATTTTCAAACACCCAAGCACTCGTAAATTTGGTTAGCTCTTCACATATAAATACAGTCTTCAATGATGCCGTAAAGTTTTTATAGATCATAAATTGTTATTACTTTCAAGAAAAAAAAATGCTATTGATGTGTCAGAGACAAAGCAGTTATTTTTAGAAGTATGTAGCTACGTACTTGTCTGTCGTCAAGTTTATAAATTACACTAAATTAGGAGCTTCCCTCTTCGTGCTAAGATCTTAAGACGAAAACGCTGAGTCATGTCAGGTGCGAAATAAAACACTTTTTGAGAAAACAAAACATTTACTAGTAATTCTACATTTCATCCTTTAATAACTTTATATTATTCGCTAGCTGCTTTTTTTGCTTTTTGTGAATGAAGTTCGGTTGAGTTCTGTATGATGAGTAAAGATGCAGCCACTCGTGCCGTTAACTCTGCTTGATTTAGTTCATGCGCCCACGGTACTCGGCCCCACATTCGAAGCTTGAAAAAAAAGGGTGGTATTACTTCATATTGACTAAAGTTTCACAAACAAATCTAATATCTTATATATTAAATTCTCGTGTCACAATGTTAGTCTGCATACTCCTCCGAAACGGGTGGACCGATTCTCATGAAATTTTCTGTGCATATCGGGTAAGTCTGAGAATCGGCCAACATCTATTTTTCATATGTACCACGGGCGAAGCCGGGGCGGGCCGCTAGTAACTATATAAATACTAATTTTGTAAATTGTGAAAGTCGGTCCAACTTTCTATTACGCTTTCACAGTTAAGCTACAGCATCACTTTGGATAATTTTTGGAAATTCTATGAGCGTATTGACCTAATTCGCATCGATGTGCGCTCTCAGTTCTGAACCTATGTTTATATTATTATTTTAGCGTAGGAAAATAAATATGAGTAGGAATTTCTAAATACATCGGCATGGTTCTTTCCTTTTCCCAAGGTTGGAGTTGAATCTGTGTTATGTTTTCTATTGTTTTAAAGTATATAATAAAGAGACCCACATTTAGGAATAGAAAACTATAAACAAATATTTATCGAGATTCGAGGCCCTGTCGTGACTTTTATTTCGACCAAACGCAGAAGGTATGAAGAAAGGACCATTCGATATTCATACTTTTACACATATTAACAGTTTAACTTGTATACGTAGTAAGTATATTATTATTAGTCTGTGGTTTAACATATTTTTTCTTAGGGTTCTAAACCACAAAGAAAGAAACGGAACCCACAAAGGATCACTTTGTTGTCCATTTGTCTGTCTGTCAAGACACTTTTTCTCAAGAACGCGTTGAGATATCCAGCTGAAATTAATAATAAATATTCAAGTCTAAGGTCCCTTGCAGCTATGAAAAATTAAACTTATAAGCCAACACATTCAAAAGATTCAGCCGTTTTCTCTGCATATTTATCGCAAGTTTCCATACATACGGATGTCCAGGCAATCTTTTTTAAACATTTTATTTTATAACGCACTGATATGTAAAAATCCTATAAATATTATAAACGAAAGTTTGTTAGGATGGATGGATAGTTGGATGTTTGATATACCTACTCTTTCACGCATATACCTACTACTGAACCGAAATTTGGTATGTAGGCAGCTGAAGACCTGGAATAAGATATAGGCTACATTTTATCCCAGAAATCCCACTGGAATGGGAACTATGCGGGTTTTTCTTTGAAAACGCGGGCGAAGCCGCGGGCAGAAATTTAGTTCGCGTATATTCCACTATATCAAAGAAATGAACTTACATTGTTTCATAATTCAAAAAATGTTTAATTCAACTGTGAAAACACTGTTGAAAAGACCCTAAAATAAAAAAAAAAAGAAGTGGATGACAGGAAAGAAGTAGATGCAATAGGGCCTAATAAATGTGTTTTATTAGGCCCTATTGCATCTACTTCTTTCGGTTTAGCTTAATCTATACTAATATTATAAAACTGAAGAGTTTGTTTGTTTGAATACGCTAATCTCAGGAACTACTGGTCCAATTTGAAAAATTCTTTCGGTGTTAGATAGCCCATTTATCGAGGAATTTATATCATCACTCTAACATCAACAGGAGCTGAGCAATGCGGGTGAAACCGCGGGGCACAGCTAGTCGGTTATAAAATGTAATATAAATTTCCTTGAAATACAAGCACACTATTAGGAATAAACGATTTTTTTGACGAAGAAACGAAACAAAATGCACCGGACCGACCGACAGTATCGCGGTCGCGGGCTGACCGGGGGCGTGGCGTCATAGCGTGAGCGCGCGTAAACACGGAAATTTTAAAAAGCGCTTAAACTTCTCGTCGTCATAACTTTGGAAATACTGCATGTATTGAAGTGAAATAAAAACTAATGTAATGTACATGATCTATGCTAAGGTTTTAAGTATATGTTTTAGTAACATTTTGACCCTCTTGTGTTCTCCATTAATAAGTTAATCATAATCGATAGAATAAAAATTTAGTATATTTCTAATACAAAATTTGAAAATGATATTTTATTTACCTGATACTCTTCTTCTAATCTGGCAAGCATTACAGCTTCTTTAGGCGTCAAAAATCTATCCACACAGGCCAACATTAGGATTGGTGATTTTAATGCTTCCACTCCAAAATTCATTGCTAAAAACAACAACATAACTTTTAAATCTTATAAACAATTTAGACTGGAGTAGTGATATTTTTAATCTTGACTACCTACTCTAACATGAATCGGTGAAAAGAATAATAACCATATTTTATAAAATAAATATGATAGTTGAGTATCTATTGGAGAACAGGGATAATAATTGTGAAAATACTACCATTTAAGGCTGCGAAATCATATGAAAGAAAATATTTTGCTAGAACAGCTCTCGTTTCTGTGGCCACAGGAGGGGGCTCAAAGTCTTTCGACACTTCTTGTGTTACACCAAACCTCTTTTGAAACCATTCTAACACTGGACCCCATTTTTGTTCCTGTAACTCTCTCAAATTTTCTTCTTCCTAAGTAATGTGAAGAATGATTTTTAAAATATTTTGCAACAATTTACAATATTCATTGATATTTTAATTAAAGCCATCTTACATCTGAATAAAAAAGGAGTGTATCGGTAGCAATATAATCTATTAAATAGCTGGCAATATCATGCTTGTTCAATTTTCCAGGGTTGTCCAATGCTGTGTTACATAAAGCTGTCTGAAAATAAATTCAAGATTAAATTATTAATTTATTTAAAAGAATTTATTACCTATATAATAATTTATTCGATAAAATATAATAAAAACTACAGTAGACCTGCGGTATTCCGACAATCTCTTTACAGGGCTATGTTGGAGTATCGAATTTGTCAGATTATAAAGTGCAGTTCGTATGTTATTAGGCAAGAGCACCTTGTAATTCGACAAATTACGGACCTAATGATAAGATGTTATAGGTAGTTCTGTTTTAAGCGGGTCTACTGTATATAAACCAACTTTATACATACCTATATTATATTAAAAAATTATATAAATTAGATACAAATAGAATTAATAAAAAATAAAAATATATACTATTAAAAAAAATTTTAAAAGTAATAGTTTCAATGCATTGCTATGCTTGTGAATAATTGAAAAGAATTTATAATAATAATAAGATGATATAATTGGTTATTATTCAAAACACATTACCAAGTGCATGGTCGGCTGTGTAATACTTTCGTGTTGCGCATCCCATTCCATTGCTATAGCTCGTGCAAGTGATTCCGTGTTTACAGTCAAAACTTGACCATTAGGAGTTTTCAACCGGCGATGGTCCAAAGTAACCTCCCAATTATTTTCATTTTGAACAATGTCTGCACGTCGGTAAAACCGTTTCCTGGTGGCTTTAAAGAAATTACTATGCTCATATTGTTTTATTAAAAAGTCTTATTTTATACAGACGGTTGAATACTGACCATAGCTTCTATTTACTTTTATGAATCCTCTATAAACAGCACTGAAGATATTTCTTGTAGGAATCATTTTTATCACATAAAATTTGTACAGGGAAAGAAGGAGAAAGTACGGAAAAAATGTTATTTATTAATTGTAACGGGTTTGTCATAGAATACAATATTTTACTTAATTTAGACAAAACCAAAATCAAATCATCAATGAAGGAAACAAATAGACATAGACATTTGACATTTTGACCCTGTATAAAATTGAACACAGATCATAACTACCACAGAGAAAGTAATACCAATGTACTACAATTATAGTTGTAAAAAACCCGTTAGCTACCGTTATTTAACTAAATTTTTGGTTAGCTACCCATAAAGTGCGGTAAATAACGGTTAGTTATCCGACTGCGACCTATAAAAATGGTACTGTGTTTTGTTTTTTTGTAAGTCACTTAACGTAAACTAAACACAATTTAAGTATCTAAAATATTCATACTACAAACCTATACCTATAATAAATAACATAATATAAACGACTGATACCTACCTACTATACATATTGATAAAAATAGATTCTTTAATCATTGCAACATAATAATTATGAAATGAATAGCCTAAAAACGATAACCTTAAGCGTCTTATTTACGGTCCATCTTGACGTACGTCCCGCCAAGGTCATACACGATGCACGACGCAAAACGACAGTGAATAGCGTTGACGTACGTCAATAATTATTATTATTATCTTGCTGGATGTGCACGACCAACTTTTCATCCAGCAAGCACCCCCACCACCGCGAACGTCGTGCAGATGGACAGTGAATAGCGCGGACGTACAGCAGATTAGTGTTGCCAACAGAAATTAATGTAAATACTTGGAAACGTGGCCTATTGATATGATTTTTTTGTGATAACTTAGTGAGTACATGAGCAAGCAAGAAACGGTTATTTTTGATTTTTATGTACACAGGAAATCCCAATTATCATTACTTTTGGATCAACCTTGTACACATGGACAGTTTATATTCAGAAGTTATTATTTTAAAAGAACTCCAAGGCGAATTGTTGAATAACACAGATTTTATGCAAAAGTCCACTGCAGAAAAATGGCAATTTATTTAAAAAAAATATCTTGACGAATTTGTTTGTTTAAAAAAAATGATTAGCTATATACTCTCTGTTCCCGCCACTTTAGCATTTACTGAAAGAGTCTTTTCGGTCATGAATGTGAAGTGGCGGGAAGAGAGAAACCGAGCTTCATTAAAAATTAATTAAAAATGAGCTCTTGAAATATATAAATTTAGATTTGGAATGTTTGGATTCATATAATTCATTTAAAAATAATGAAAAATTCTTAGTTACTGCAAAAAGTACAAAAAAATACATTTTTAAAAATATTTATTTACTCTGTATTTACCTCCTTTAAAATCAGATATACTCTATTTCTTCAAATAAAAGTTGGCAACCCTAGCCATGCTTGATGCGCGCACGATCGTCAGTAGGATACATCCAGCACCGCGACCTTGAGCCGACGTACGTCGGGGATTGACCGTGAATAAGACGCTTTACATCATCTCATGCTGCCGGCGCGCAACCTCCCCCCGCCCCCGGTTATTAACGGTTAATTAACCGTTAATAACGAAAAATGCATTTTTAACCGCACGGTTAAAATCGTTAATAACCGGCTTTACATCTATGACTACAATATACTACAACCTCAGAAGTCTTAGATTGAATTGGGATACAAATTACATGATTCATGAAGTAAAATTTATAGTATGTAGTTAGAAATTACTACAGCAGCGGAATTTCCTGTGGGAATTTCAATTTCCATAAACTATAAAAAAATCGCTAGAATCTATCTTTAAATATAGACCAAAGACTCTCTATGATAAAAAGACAATATATATCTTAGATATCTTTAGTCTCTGGTTTTGATGTAATAGCGGCAGTACACATGGGGCCAACGTGTTGGGCCAACGTGCTGGGCAAAAATGAAGAATACAAAGATTCCTGTTCACACATTGGCTTACTGATCATTCTGCATTGGCGCTTCAAAGATGGACGTAGTCCGTAGAAGTTCTTGCAGCCGCGGCAATTTATATAAACAGTGCGTTTAATTATTACGTACCTACATGTGCACCAATAACAATAAGTGTACTCTGCCGTCTGCGATGATATCATTTTCCAATCTCTATTTTCCTTTTTTTTATTTCTGTATAAATAAAACATTATAAAAAAATATGTTTAGATTTTTTCAAATGTTTAAAATGTTGTACATTTTACATTTAATTTAATTTTAATAACCTATAAAACGAAACTTGAAATATTACGGACGGATGTATTGATTGGTGATATTTGATCAATTAGCACAATTTGATCAAAATCATGCTCATTGTATATTGTTATTTAATTTTTAAGAACAAGTAACTGTTTCATACTTACTATTTTACTCATTTTATAAATATATTCATTTTTTTCGAAAATGTATGAAAGTGAGTTATGAAAAACATCTAGAATAATATAATATAATAAATAGAAAATAAAACATCTAATTTATTGAGTCATAAGGTTTTTATTTTTGTGTAGTTCATGCCGTGGATTCCAAATAATTAAATTCCTTCATGTCGATACAATTCTACGAATTGTAAAACCTCATTGCTTGTCAACATCGGCGCCGCCATCGCTATCGGAACATGGAAACGTAAATTTCATTGACGCGCAACGATACTGTCTCCGCTGACGAGTAACAACAATCTGAACAAGACACCAACGTGTGAACGCTGTTTGCGGAGCGCGCCAAGATCCTTTGAAGTGTGCACAAAAAACCGACAACATTCGGTTGGCCTGCCAATATTGGCGCCAACTAGGCTAATGAAGCCAACATACCGCCAAGTAGCTCTCTACACGTTGGCCCAACCCGTTGGCCCAACACGTTGGGCCCATGTGTACTGCCACCATAAGATTTATTTGTCTCTACAGGTCAAGAAATTGTTTTTCTTTTACGGTGTTTGGCGTAGATTTACTGAAGTGTAACTTCTAATTGAATAGTTATTTTGATTAAGTGTTTCAACGCGGTTCTAACGATGTATGATATGGATTCTGACGTCTAATATTACAGAGTGATAAGTGTTGTGTCGAATAGGACAACAAGTGACGCGCCATTGTGTACACATACGCTATATTTACGAAAGCTATAAACATTTTGCTAACGACCTTAGCAGTACAAAAACCTAAATTTTTACTCTTATTTGTGATGTACCCGCATTCCATCAGCGCGGAAGAAGACCAGAAGACGAATTTGATTCCGAGTGTTAATCTTCTCCATTCAAAAAGAAAAGGAATATTTATACACCCCTCTGCTATGTACAGAAGTAGTGCACCTTGCACAAATATTACGTTTACGACAAGAAGTTTGTGTGGGTAAAGAGAATAAACAAGAGCATTAAAGATGAAACTCTTGCAAAGTGGTCGCCTGGAGGCACTGAGTAGTGCACTGTCCATCTTGAATGGAGACAGCGCTGTGCAGGGCCGTGTAGAAAGCTACAGCTGTAAAATGGCTGGTGGTGAGAAGGCTTTCTACAAAAGGTTTACTGCAGCGGGTGAGACAACTCACAACCTTCAGGCTCTATCACCACCAGAAAGTGTTACATATAGGTTTGTTATTAACAATTTACCTGTCTTGTATATACACAGATCTGATTTTATGTATAAAGAATATTATTATTTTCAGTCGAAGCCTTTCTGGTGATGAGGAGGGAGTCCTGTGTGATACTATATCACGAAAAACCTTATTTTACTTGATTGCTACACTGAATGCTGCCTTTCCAGATTATGATTTTTCATTGGCAAAGGTAAATATTATTAAATAGGTTTCATACTATGCAATATTTTGTAAACAAATATTTTTTCCATACCTTTGCATAGAAATAATATTGATAACCCAGAAGGAATTTTCATAGATTTTGAGGTATAGTTGAAGTTTTGTGTTGACTTATAAATATAATACTTATATTGCACAAAAATATATAAAAGGTATTACGTCTTTCTCATTTTTTCTTGTATATGCAGAGTTGTGAATTCAGTGCTGAGCCATCATTGACATGGGTGCAAAGTGCAGTGGACGCAGCTCTTTCTGCGGTGGGTGGACTCCGCTGGCGACAGCTGAAACCTGCCTTATGGGCTGCTATTGACGAGGAGGTCCAGCTAGCTGACTGCAGAATATATAGCTACAATCCTGACTTAGCCAGCGACCCATTTGGAGAGCCTGGATGTTTGTGGACCTTCAATTTTTTCTTTTACAATGTGAAACTGAAAAGAATTGTTTTCTTCACTTGTAGGGCAATGAGGTAATGAAAACGCTAATATAAATATAGTTCATAATACAACCAATTAAATATGGTTTTAAATCACTTGATATATTTTTTTTTTATAATTGTATGTATTTATGATGTTTATATACTACATACAACTACTATGAAATTGATCATATTATGTTATATCAATATTTATAGTAAACTTTAATAATTTATTCATGTTTTTTGTTTACAGCCCTGTTTGTGCTGACTCTGGTGTTGATTTTGCTATGGATGAAGATGAAGAGTATAATTAAAATTAATAAATTTTGCAGACTACCTTGTAAATTTAAAACTAAATACTTATTTTTTCATTTTATTAATAATAATTTATACTTTCTCCTTATTCTTTACATACATTTTTTTATTATTAACAACTAGGTAAAAATACACAATTCATATTTATAATAACTAATTCTACAGATTTAATGTAAATGTTTCAAAAATCTTAATTGTTTATGTATATATTTAATTAAACTTTATACTTCTAAAGGTTATGCAACTACATAATTATAATAATAACAGATCTCAATTTCAAGCACAAACTCTGAATATGCCTGTTAAGATTTATTTTCTTAGTTAGTCATTATTTTATAACATACAGTAAAGATTAGGTCAATTTTAAAGTCATAGATATGTATTTCAATTCAGTATAAACTATATTTTAGTAGCAATTAATATATTTTAGTTGATTAGTTCATTTGACAATGTAAAAGTATCTCAGACTAATAGCACTGCACTACTTTTATTACTCCTTAAAATAATTTAAACTTATGGAAAACCTTTGATAATCACAATGAATTTCTGATGTAAAATATGTATTACAGAATTTAAATTTTAAAGGGTTTGAAATTTAAACTAAATTAGTGATGTTAAAGGTGTGAAAAGTATCAGCTGTATTCAGTTGTATATTACGAGTGTTGACGTGGGGTAGACAGTAGGCTTTATAAATTAACGAATTAGTAAAATATTGATGGTATTGTGGAATGTCTCGGTAGTTCCGCCTATTGTTTCGGCGTTTTTGGCTAAAGTAGATATGTAATAGTTTTTCTTTAATTAAAATTTTGTCTGCATCAATTGTTTTATTTGTCTTCCTTCCTTTATAAATACATCTGAAAGTTGTAGGTAAAAATGCTGTGTGGAGTTCGTTTGAAATAAAATAAATCTTTTTCAAAAAAATATAATTAAACAATCAAAATATAATATCTTTATAGAACTATACAACAGTGAAAAAGGGGCCCTTAATAAAAGAACTTACAATAGTTGATAACTAAAATCTTTTCGAAAACTATGTACATTGCGCGTTATTACTATTTACATGTCCATATAATATCTTAAAATTCTAGTTTACATAATAATATACTCTACTTGATTTAATTAGCACTGTCAGATTGTTTATACAAGTTATAAATTTAGCTGTTTTAGTCAATAATATATCTGCAACAAGGTATTATTTGAGGACTAACGTAATATATTTTTTTTTGATATATCTAGTCTACCTTCACTGAACAATAAAGGCAGATATTTGTTTTGTGAAATAAAATTGTGAATAGCCTCAAATGATACATAACATATAACCCGATTACGCGAATGGTTCCCTGTGAGATTTTCCGCTCAATTTTGCAATAGATTCCAATTACATTTTAATTTGATAGTCTACAATCAATAGTTAAATGCAGAGGCCCTGAAGTAGCGTTTCTCAATTAAAGATCACCTCGATCCCACCCCAACAAATCTAAACTATTGTAAAATTTGAAACTAATGGAGATATCATAGACCTTAGTCCATATGATTTTGGTAAATATATATTTCTAGTAAAATTCTAATCATTTGAACATATAATGTTGGTTTAAAACTCATCTATTCATAATTGTCACAAATAAATACAAAAAAATCACTATAACAAAAGAAATGAGAATAGTACAAGTAAACCCCAATAAAATCGATATCGCCATTCGTTTCAAAGCAATCGACACAAATACTTGTCGCGCGGTGAATTAAGATCGTCTCAGAGAATAGATGATAGACAAAATTTATGTACCTAAGACAGCGCCGATATTCCTCCAGTTTCGCCGAGCGATCTATACACTCATAATATTTGTGACGTATATGAGCGTACCTTCACGGACCTTGTAGTGCTACAACTATAAAATCAAAGAGTGATTTTAGATAAATTTGCGAACATTTACCTGAAACCACTAAATCATCAGCAAACCACACACGCACGGTAAAAATTTGGGCGGATATCACTACCATAGTAAAAAGAGAGAAATACATCACGCCGTTTGTATGTACGCGGAGCGCTTGGCCACGCCCCCCATTCATGTAGGTACAACACACACACACACACAACGCCGCGCCGCTCGGTTTCCCACTCTGTTACCGGTCTCGTGAGGGCCGCGCCATTGCTGTTGTTTGTTTATACAATTACTTATCAATGTGACAAGTGACAATCCTGCGCCTCGCGAGTTTATGTACCGTGCGTTCCTAAACGCCTGGAGTTGGCCTACTTCAAGAAGCTTATATCTAATACACTGGAGATTGCACTATGACCATTAACTTGTAACAGGAAAATATGACGTTGAATGACGCCTGTATGTTTTTTTATCCCTTTCACACCTAACTTAGCAAGTTGGTGTGAAAGTTAATGGTCATAGTGCAATCTCCAGTGTATTAGATATAAGCTTCTTGGCCTACTTCTTCTCTTATTACTGTCACTACGGCGATTGGCAATATTACGTTCGTTTGTCGCTGGGTGTCTGCGGGGTGTGTGGGGTGTGCGGGGCGTGTGGCTCGGGCTCGGCGGGCGGGTCGGGCTCGCGCAGCTTGGCGCGCGGCCGCCACGCGTCCAGCAGCGCCTCCACGCGCTCCTCCGTGGGCCCCCAGCGCGCGAACCCCGCCGCGTTCTGCAGCCACACCACCACCGTGCCCCCGCCCCATCTGAAGTACACCTCGTTCCTGCCACACGAGTATAGTTGATAACTAACTATTGCACAATGCACACAGAAATAAAAATTTACAATTAATAAAGTAATGTCAAACAAATGCACACAGAAATAAAAATTTACAAATAAAGTAACTTAAAACAAATATATAATTTATTGTACCATTTACGCAAAATATAGGAAAATTTAACATATATGTACTTGTATTTTATTTGATATTTGAGTGAAAAAGAGTTACTACTTACTTTGGAAGCACATGTTGAAAGCCATGTCGATATTCATGTTCAAATGCAGGAATGACAACCTGTAAGAGATTTTAATGATTTCTAATATTTGTAATACATAAAGTATACGTGTTGAGAGTATATAATATATATTTTTTATTGCAAAATAGAAAAGGTAACTTGTACCAATCATAAAATATGTTAAAATTTGGGTACAATAGATTAGGGCAACTGAGACAATGCGTAAAGTGGTTGAGACATTGTGGTTGGGCACTAACCTGTTTCCGCTTGAAGTGGCTGGCCTGCAGCTTGTGCAGCGCGTGCGTGCTGCGGTCGGGCCACTCGGGCAGCAGCACCACGAAGCTGAGCGGCTCGGCCGACTCCTGCAGCAGCCGCTCCATGTGCCGCAGCGCCGCCTCCAGCAGCTCCTCGCAGTACGGCGGGTGCGCCACCAGCGAGCCCGACACCGGCCGCAGCTCCAGGAACGGCCTGCAACACGAACAATCAATGTTTTTTTACATGAAATTTATCTTTTTATTAAAAATACTAAAAAATATTTTTCGTCTATACATTCACAAAAGGACGTGAAAGTGAATTTGCTACAAAACGACATGAAATAAAATATAATATTAATGTCAATACAATATCAAGTTGTTTGTTTAATTAAGCTCTGTTAATACAGATAAGTAAATTTCTAGATTTGTTGATTTTTTTATTTAACATTGACTTGGCATAATTATTTAGCAAATAAATTTAAAAATTCGCTTGCAATTATACTGTTAATAAATAATATTATCATTAAAAAAAAACCAAATAAGCTCTTCGAGCAACCTTACCCCCTAGACCCAAAGTACGAGTCCGTATCAGCGAACGCGGAACAGTACTGTCTGAAGTAGCAATCCAAGGGGCTCGCGAAGCACTCGAAGGTGACCCCGAAGCAGCGCTGCAGGCACTCGAGCACGGGCACGGGCGCCGCCATCTGCGTGAGCTGCGCGTCCCCGCCCGCGCCGACCCACGCCGCGTACCGCCGCAGCAGGCACCACACGCGCGACAAGAACTGCTCGAACTTCTTGTCGTCGAAGCAGCTGTAGCGGTACAGGTGCTCCTGCAATTTGAAACATTATTAGTTAAATTATATTAGATATACTATATAATAATGATATCTTCATACAAGTTTATAGTTAACTTAAAGCACTTATTGATTTAAAAAAAAGACGGGTTGCACTCCGGGAGTGCCGGCAGAAGTGAAAACTTGATTATTAACGTTGAGCATGTTTGATTTTTTGGAATAGTATCCGTCTTACGCTTTTTCGATCAGGTCACGTGTCCTGACGCGAGTTTAAGATTTTATACCCATTACAGAAAAAGTGCTCAACGCCGCTAAAGAAGTTTTCACTTCAAAAACACTAGTAGGAAACTACAACTGTACATGCTGGTGATATAAGTAAGTTTTATCCCACGTTTATACGCAAATCGAACCTACGAAAGGCGGACGGGCAACAAATTAAAATAAAATATCTAAAACTTCTTCAAAAAAACTCAATCCACATTACATTGGGTTTTAAATTTTTTAATTAATATATCTACGATATGTCTTGTACAACAACTTATAAACGAAAAAATATTGAGTGCATAATTAAAAATAAAAAAATTGGTTGTTTGTAAAGTAGGTTTACGATCGAGATGTTTACGTGATAACAGCGCTCGAGATGAGACGGGAGATCGGTCCGTCTCTCTCTCGTTATACTTGCGATCGCGCTCGTGAGGTTTTGGTGTGACACAAGTTTCTGAACATGTCACCCGACTAAAACGATTTTAAAAACGTTATCACGTTAAAAACTTTTAACGCAGCCTTCTACTAGTAGCAGAACCTCAACAGTAAAATAAATTTCTCAGTTAAAAAGTGAGCACCCACCAATTTTTGTAAATACGCAGCGTTCAAGACTTGTGTTTCGCCCAAATATCGCAGTAGAACTTGATCGCGATCGAGGAAGTGTTCGACGAGCGGCGGTCTTGGTGCCGGCAGCGCAAACTGCACCGGGTAGCACCACACCTTGCGGAGCGCCGCTTGTTGGAGCGGTGCCGGCATCTCCTGTTTACGATACCAACTTAAATATGACCAGAAAATGATTAGGAAAAAGAAAAACTTACTAATATAAACATGATTTTTGGACATTGATTTAACTAGAAGTGATGAGAAATTCTATGTACTCGGAGAAAATAAGTACCAATTATAAACAAATTGTTAATATTTAATCAATTTAATATACTATCCTACTGATATTATGATACTACAAATGTACACATGTACACACAAAATAATATAAATATTTGACTACTTAGTTTTTTGATCATATAAACTGGCATAACTGCTTCTCAACTCCCTATAGCATTGTATGAAAGATTTCATTTGAAAAAAAAAAATAGGTAGAGAATGTATTGCTAAAAACCATCTTCTTAAAGTAAACATTACTATTAAAATTTTTCTATCCAATAAGAATTTTTATTACACACATGAATCAATTAAAAAATTCATTCAATGTGAAACATGGTGTAGTTTAATTACACAATAATTACTTGCATATTTTTATGATAATATTATTAATATATTGTTTTATTTTTATGCAATAAAAACTAAATAAAATCATACCTACATTATAGTCCTATAGGATACTTCAATTCTTCAAAAATCAAATAAGAATTGAGTAAATTAATAATTCATAATTATGTTTTTGTTTCGTTTGAATATATGTATATAAATGATTACCTGAATACCATTTTCTTTTAAGAGAATGCTATGTTTTTCTCTTATTTTTCTTGCATATTCGGCTGATAAATGGTATATTTTTAAACATATGCCTTCTACAGATGCCTTAGCTGTTTCTGCTAAGTGTGGTTGACATTGTCTCTGAAAAATAAATAATGGAAAATAATTAAATATATTTTCATGTAGATTTGTTTTATCTCCCAATACATATCATAGCTTCTGAATTAGATAGCAAAGAACAAACGCAGGAATATCCTTACTCTCAAATGTGCTAATCGATCTTGAAAGTCATCATAAGTTGCACCAACAGTTCTCCGTAGCCATTGAAATGTATCCTCTGCATTCCATTTCACAACTTTACGGCTTTCAGGAGAAGCATTTCTGGATTCTATCATCTTCTTAGCTGCCTCTGCATATCGAGACAGCTGTTTTCTTGCATCCCCGGTAAACTTTGGATGAGTTAACTTTATAGGTATATCATTCATAATTTCCTCATACATTGACCTTGAGATCTCTGGAAAGCAGTGACTGGGTAGTAATGGATCTGACCCACCCTGGTCGTTCACTTTCCTTTCCATCAACCATCTGTTAAATGAATCTTTAGGAGCATCTATACTTTCCCTAGTGTGACAGAGTTCTTGATAACATTGTCGCAATTTATTTGCTAATGTAAACCTGAAACCCTCGATTTCTGGATGAGGATGCGGGCAAATAGTAGGCGGACGTTCATATATCACAACATTTGTTGGCACTTCAATGTCCCAAGGACCAGCCAGGACAAACTTTTTGGGTGGAGGACCATTATCTTCTGAAGGTCGTCTTTTATTTGCACTTGGTGTCATGTTGCCAGCATTAGGAGGACCTGTGTGACAAATCCCTAAAGGGTCTGTTATTGGATCAAAGTCTCTTTTAACAGCTGGTAATTCCCACATAGATTCTCCTGATATTTTATTCCAAAAATATGGACGATTCTCTCTCTTAGACCAATATTTTCGCCAACCTTGTTGAATAAGATCAGGATGTAGATCTGCTGCAAGATGCGGTGCAAGAGGTGCTGGTACCCCAGGCGTTTGTGGTGTATCCCCACTTCCACTAGGTGAAGATTGTAGCTCCGGTGACGAATCACTTTGTCCTGTAGTATTTTCCCATGAAGAGGAACCAGGAACAACTTTATCCCGAACATCGTTCATAGCGGTGATATTTTTATTGGATCTTGTCGTAAATTTCTAAATCACCAATCTACTTCTTTAAAGTGAAATAAGTTTCAAAATATTAAATTAATATGAATAAATGTTAACTAATAAGTCTCCTATAAGCCTGTTATTTTTGTTGGAATACTTGGTGTTGTTACCGCCAAGATTAACAATTGCATACAATGCTTTAATATTAGTGAAACACATGATAAAATATATTTAATTAGTCTCAAAACTCATTTTATCAATTATTA
Source organism: Colias eurytheme (assembly GCF_061535395.1). Lineage (NCBI taxonomy): Eukaryota > Metazoa > Arthropoda > Insecta > Lepidoptera > Pieridae > Colias > Colias eurytheme. Next base: position 4,573,470 of record NC_142981.1, on the reverse strand, counting down.
AACATAAATGCACCAGAATTTTATGGAAACACAGTAAATATCGAATGTTTTACGAAAAAAATTGCTTTGCGTAGCTCCCCAAGCACTGCCATGCACAGATTAAAGAAATGAAAGCTAATCAACAGACGTCAACAACAAAATTAGTGTTGTGATCATTACGAAAAATTACGGTTTAAATTAAACATCACTTTTTAAAGCATTAATACAAATATTTTGAACCTTTTGAAGATGGTAGATGATGGTAGACCTGTGTGGTAAACTGAGGTAGTAAACGAATAGCAAATTAATCGAATTACGTAGCTACTAATATATGATTTATAATAAATAATTTGGAAAATCCAAAAGTGCACGCCTCATAATTTTTTTTTAATAAATATTTATTAATTATTATTTTTGTTTATTTAATAACAATTAAACCACATCGAATCAGACCCTGAAAAATGAAAGGGTTCTATTCCTGAGCATACTCAAGCGTAAGAGAAAATAATTTGGAAAATCCAAAAGTGCACGCCTCATAATTTTTTTTTAATAAATATTTATTAATTATTATTTTTGTTTATTTAATAACAATTAAACCACATCGAATCAGACCCTGAAAAATGAAAGGGTTCTATTCCTGAGCATACTCAAGCGTAAGAGAAAAAAAAAGACTCGATTAGTAAAGTATTTCGGTCGCTATCGTGTTAACAAGAAAAAGGATCCGCACATACAGACACACGGACGTCCAAGACAGAACTTTTTTAAACTGTTTTTTAACTAGTTTAAATAACAAAAATGACATAAAAAATATCATGAACGTTAAAAATAGTGTTTTTTCTTAATATGTGTGTGTATGTATTATCTTACAAGTGCAATGTATGATACATAAAGACATTTTAAGTTTGAAAAATCAGATGTTTTGCGCGAAGTGACAGTAGTACCCACCTCAACGCTTCGCTTATGAGGCGTGCAAAAAAAGACTCGATTAGTAAAGTATTTCGGTCGCTATCGTGTTATCAAGAAAAAGGATCCGCACATACAGACACACGGACGTCCAAGACAGAACTTTTTTAACCTGTTTTTTAACTAGTTTAAATAACAAAAATGACATCAAAAATATCATGAACGTTAAAAATAGTGTTTTTTCTTAATATGTGTGTGTATGTATTATCTTACAAGTGCAATGTATGATACATAAAGACATTTTAAGTTTGAAAAATCAGATGTTTTGCGCGAAGTGACAGTAGTACCCACCTCAACGCTTCGCTTATGAGGCGTGCAATATAAATAAAAATTTAAAATACTCGGCAATCGTAATTTTGTTTCTGTTAAAATCATCATTTTTCATTTTTGTTTTCGTATTGTATTTAATTCGTCGCACTATTTTATCCATTTTCATTATTATTTCTAAAGAATAATCAAAAGATAAAATGAAATATGTTTATTATATGTTAGCCCAGTCGTGTACAATCACACTGCAAATTGTAATTGTAATCAGTAAATTGCAAGTCGGAATCGCGACAATGCGAACACATATTACTTGCTCTGTGGCGTACACGGTACAAATATGAAAAAAAAAAACATTTAGTATAAAAAATTGGTCACTCCTCGCAATTAATCACCGGGGCAATCGTTCCCCTCCATTTTTTATTATTTATTGTTACCGGCAACTGAAAGATATCATCTGAAATTTTCAACTGTCTATCTATCACAGACTCGCTTGCCTATGTCAATGCCAAAATTGATTTAATGACAATTGACAGATCGAGTGACAGATGAACACTGAAAGGTGAAAACTTGAAAAGTACAAACTACAATACAATACAATTAATTACAATAATTTAAATTTCAGGGGTAGGTACGTCACGAGTAACTGAAGAGTACCAAATAGATATTATTAAATTTACGATCCTATAATATATACCACTAATTAAAAAAATAGTGGTTAGACTAACCACTAACCCTAACCTATACAACCACTGGTTACATTATTTAACAAGTTGAAGATAACAGGGAATGTTTGCTACAGTTAATTTCTTCCATCGAGCTAATATTTTTCAAGTGGCATGGTATTATTACGTAGTATTTTTTACTTGATTCATGAATGAGTATTTTCCAGATGTAGTAATGAAAGTTTTATTAATGAGATGAAATGAGATGAAGATGAAATTGAAATATGTACTGATCAATTGATGAAAATTAATTAAAAACATAATATAAGTATATTAAAATGCAAACTTTAGAAATAAATAACATCCACAGAAGTATTTTTCAAACTCAGCCAAATTATTGTCAAATACCAGTTGTTGACTATAAAAATTTACCATATGACACCTTTTTTGAAAAATTCATGTTACCAAATGCTCCAGTTATAATTCAAAATATATGTAATGAATGGGAGTCTTCCAAACATTGGGTTGTGAATGACAAAATCAATTATGATTATTTTATGACTAACTATGGAGAATTTGAAGCTCCAATAGCAGACTGCAACCAAATTAACTTCAATGCTCAATGCAAATGTGATATGAAAATAATAGACTATATAAACTATTTAAAGAATGAAAATAAACCAAAGCTTTTGTACCTTAAGGACTGGCATTTGAAAGCAACTTTACAAAAGGAAAATCTTGCTTATAATTTTTACAAAGTCCCTACATGTTTTGCTTCTGATTGGCTAAATGAATATGCTGAAGATATGCAAGAAGATGATTTCAGATTTGTTTATATAGGTCCAAAAGATTCATGGTATGATTTGATGAACTTTTTTTAAACACTAAATACCTACAGTATATGAATTTGTATTTTTCATAATTTTAATAATTATTTTTTTAGGACACCATTACATGCAGATGTATATTCCTCATACAGCTGGTCAGTGAATGTTGTGGGTAGAAAAAAATGGGTTCTCTTTCCACCAGGAGAAGAAGAAAAACTAAAAGATACCCTTGGCAATTTGCCACTACTTTTCAACACACAAGATCATAAAAATATAAAATACTTTGAAATAATTCAAGAAAAAGGAGATGCAATATTTGTACCATCTGGATGGTACCATCAAGTTTTTAATTTACATGATACTATATCTGTAAACCATAACTTTATTAATTCATGTAATATAGAGAAAGTCTGGATGGCATTACTAAAGAATTTGGAAGATGTAGAGAAAGAAATAGCAGAATTTAAGGACAGCCCAGAATTTGTTAGTCAATGTCAAGTGATTTTAAAGTCCTTATTTGGTATGGACATGCAAATTTTTATTAATTTTATTATCTACATTGCTAAAAAACGATTAAATCAAATGCATGGTAAAAAGTTTACAGTATTTAATGATTATACATTTGGCAATAACCATATCACATTTGACTTAAAGATTCTATTAAAAATCTTAAAATACATTGATGACCATCCCTTAATTAACAATAAAATTATAAGCCAAGATTTAATATCTGAACACCATGATATAATAAAAAAAATATCTGAAATAATGAAATAAATAGATGTTTTAAAGATTAGATTTTCTTATGGCATAAACAATTCCCCTGTCTAGTAAGTTATTTATTTCTACTTTACTGTAACCAAGTTCTAATAAAACTTCCACTGTATGTTGACCATGTATTGTTTGTTGCTTTTTCCCACTTGCTTCAGCTAATGTTCTTGACAATCTAGGAGCAGGTTCTGGAGCAACCAAATTATTATGGTCTATATAGAATGAAGATCTAGAAGCATTACATTTGTGCTTATGAACTTCGTTATATTCAACAACCGGAGTAACACATGCATCTAACTCATCAAATATAGCAACCCATTCATCTTGAGTTTTAGTTAAAAATATCTCTTGGAATTTTTTCCTATTTTGTTCTTCATCACCATATTGATTATAATCATCTTCCAGTAGCTGTAAACCTTCGAGGAAATTTGAATAGAAATGAGGTTCTATAGCACCTACTGCCATAAACTTGTCATCTTTTGTTCTGTATGTATCATAGCAAGCAGCTCCTCCATCCAATATATTTTTCCCTGGCTCTTGGTTCAAGAAAGGTAAATTTCTTGATTTGAAGAGCCAATTTGCTACATAGGCAGTACCTTCTACCATGCTTGCATCTATTTGTTGTCCTTTTCCAGATTTCGTTCTTTCGAATAGAGCCATCAAAATTCCTAAAGCAGATATCATGCTTCCTCCAGCAAAGTCTGCCAGAAGATTTATAGGAGGTTTAGGTGGCTGCCCATCTTTCTGTAACATTGAGAGTACCCCTGATACTGCAACATAATTAATATCATGTCCAGGCTTATCTCTATAATAACCACCTTGACCGAATCCTGATAACCTTGTATAAATAAGGCGAGTATTTTCTTTCATAAGGGCTTCAGGACCAAGACCAAGTTTTTCTAATACTCCTGGTCTATAGGTATCAATAAGAACATCTGATGAAGCACACAGTTTCTTTACTACACTCACACCTTCTTTTGATTTTAAATTGACAGATAGCATTCTTTTCCCAGTACACATTACATCAACTGGTGATGGTTCTATCTGTAATTGGAAATTTTTAGAATTAAAATTATATAAAATTAATATTTTCTTATATACATATAGTTGCAGGTAAAGACACAAATAAATTTATATAAGACGTTTCAGTTCCACAATTACTCCTGAATAAACATTTATAAACTTTCAACTGTACTCACTTTAGAAACAACTGTAACTGTTGCTCCAAAATCAGCTAAAATAGACCCACAAACAGGACCTGGGGCCAAACCAATCATTTCCACAACTTTTATGCCTCTTAAAGCCATATTTTCTGTTCCTTTTCAATACTTATTAATAAATAACAATAAGGAGGAATTAGTAAGATATAATTTGTTATTTGTGAAACTGTGACAATAATTTAAAGTTACAAAGTCCACGTAGTTTTAAATACATTAATATTCATATCAAGAAAGAAAAAAAAACAAACTTGCATTTAGTTTATATAATGGGTTATTGTCAACATTCTTTAAAATTCTTTATACTTATACCATAATAAACAAGATAAGTAATAGATTATGTTCTTAAAATAAATTATCATTAATTTATTACTTGAAACTTGAAAACTTGTTTGACTTTGTTTAAACGTTGAAAACATAAACAAACGTCAAACGCTGATTGCTGTCTGTTGTCATGTGGTTGTCATGGTTGCAGTAATAATTTTACGTGTGACCTTGGCTGTTTTCCAATTACAGAGCATAATGCGACTCAGTGCCGCACAATGCCGAATTATGCTGATACTTAATTGGAACATGAAACGCACCAGCAGGTTGCGTGAAGTTCAGTGTTGAAAAAAAAAATATTCATAGAGTTAGCAATAACCTCATTTAATGTGTAAATAAAGTGGTATACACATCGAGATAGTATGTACTACGTACTAGAGAGGCGATCGCTACTATTATACACTCTCTTTAACACGAGCTAGAGGCAAGAATCACAAGTCTCTTTAGTCTGTGGCCTGTGCCGGACTGTGCCCCCCGCTTGCCGCGTCAACACGTGTTATTGCTCTGTTCAAAATGCCTTCGTGTGTGCTAAGATATTGTTTTAAGAGTTCCCATAATACAAACAAAGCCCGAGGAGTGACTTTTCACCAGTAAGTTTCCTTATTATTAATAAGTCATGCATTTTACTAATATTGTTATCATTTTGCGAAAAATCACCACGCGTTCTGCGTTTCGCGCCATTTTTCATAGACTAACAGCACAGACGTGACACTATCGATGAGTCTGTTAAAAAATGTAACTGGATTTTTTTAACTATGAATATACAATATATACTAAGGAAAGATTACCGTGGTGTAGTACCTAAATATTTATACTTTTACCCGACTACGCAAAGTAAAACGGTAGGTTATATTAAATAATATTTATTTATTTACCTATTTTTATTTATTAAAAAAAGGTTCATCAACAGTTGTTCCAATAGGATTTATAAATTATTATGCACAACAATTACAAATAAACACAACATTCACAGGTACTAATACAGTAAAAGTTCCTTAATCGCGCTTCCTTTATTCGCGTTTTCACTATTCGCGGTTTAAAAAAATGCGACCCAATTTCTATATTTGCGACTAAAAATTTTTTTTATTCGCGCATTTAATAAGTATATACATAATAATAAAATTATTCCAATAGGTATCTTACCCAATATCCTTGTCAAATGGACTAATAAGAAAGTAAAATAGATCCTATTACAAGTTTGCCTAAAGTACATAATATTATGTTCTTAAATGATATCGCCGAGGCCTTTGACACAAGCCGCCTTTGTCGCAAGCCGCCTCTGCGGCGATTGATGTTTTTGAGAATGTAAATAAACAGAATGGAAGCAACTTTAAAACTCAATAAATAAAGTATATTTTTAAATGTAGTTCCGTTTATAGGTAGTAAAAGCCGCTTTGCGTATTTATTGTTTCGTCTTTCACATTCGTTACAAAAATTGTGATTGAGTAAGGGGGCGTCCATAAATTACGTGAGGTGTTTTTTTAAATTTTCTGCCCCTCCCTCCCCCCCTGGTGAGATGTCGTGAGATTTTATTCAACCCCCTCCCCCATCCTCGAATCTCACGTGAGATTTTTCAAAATGTGAGTTTCTTATACGTAAACGCCATCAACATTGAATCATCGTTTCCATTTAATTAGGGCTATTATAAACCAATACTCCAAAATTCGATTACATCATGAAGCAAAAACTGATAAAACTATTGATTACTACACAAAACGACAAAAGCTTACTAAATTGATATTATTTAAAGGAAATTAAAATATATAGTTTAATATAAAATCCTCTTTTTATTAATTCCCTAGTATCAGTACCACCAGATAGTACCGAGTAAACAGATTGCACAATGTGTCGCATCTGCACGCATTGCTTAATCTTTGAACTTGAAGCCACGCCTCGCTCGTTCCACTCGTAACCCACCACATCGGCCGCGCGCAATGTTTTTGTTTGGAATAACCTCTCTATGGGTATACATAAGTAATTTGGATTTTGATTATTTCATTAACATTTTTTCCAATGTTTGTAGGTACCTTCATCCATACTTATATTTATTTTTTAACACAATTTGAATTAACTTTGATTATTTCGAAAAAACTATATAATGAAACGAAAGCTTTAAATTTTTTTCCAACAATTAATAATTACTAACGATAAATCGATTGCACGCATCAATTCACGCGCATTACTTTTTCTAGTGCTCGATTGTGCGAAGCGTTGCTGTATTCAACGTTAAGCATTATGCCGCATAATGCGCTCTAGTGCTGTAATTGGAAAACGGGGCTTGTGTCACTCGTGTGTCACTGCTTTTGCCTACATTGCCAAAGAAGAAAAAAGTTTCTGAATTAAAAATAAGATTAAAAATGTCTTTTTTTTTTCAGTTTGCTCAATTCATACTGGTTCAGTATGATCAATTGCAGATTGAGTTGTAATAGATTCGATGCCGAGTCTAATATTTGCTGGAAAATAAAATGTCGAATATGTTACAGACTACAGTAATAATAAATAAAAACCATTCACCAAAAGCGTGGCGATGCAAGCAATTTATGGGATTACATTATCTAATTTCAAGAATTGTTTTGACTAAGATTTACCTTAAATTATTATACAAATATTATTACTCGCATTATTTTACAACTTCATGTTGTAAAAGAATGCGAGCTAAGGGCGTATTCAGAAAGAAAGCTTGAAACTTATATGCGCTTATCGGCGCTTGTCAACGCTGGTTCGTTCTACACAAAGGAAGCAGGTTGAAGCAGACCAAAACAAATTTTATATGGCAGCGCCCAGCGCTGACCGCGCTTGTTGAAGCTTGTCGGAACTTGTCGGCGCCGATCAGCGCTTATCGGCGCGTGTTCATATATTTTCCTGCGCTGGTTACCAGCGCTGACAAGCGCCAATAAGCGCTTATACGTTTCAAGCTTTCTTTCTGAATACGCCCTTACGCTTCCATATAACAACATTACCTATCGTTTTTTGGTAAGAGTTGGATAAAAATACGAGGCTATTTTCTATTGGTTTATTGAATTTTGACATAATCTCTTTTAGTTCTAGGCTTTTCCGTTCTCTCGACCAATCAAAGAACGACGAATTGTCTTGTCTAGCTGACTGAGTTAAAATCTGTCAAAGTTGAATAAATTGTGAATGTGATCGTAGAAGTAAAATGTGTTTCGTTGATATTGGAGATTGTAATTTAGAAAACCAATGTTTTATGTGATAAAATAATAATAGATATATTTTAATCATGCTTCTCAGGTCGACATACGTTTGGATCTTTTACTTCATATCAACTTTAGTTTTAGTAACCGCTGGTCGGGATTTTTATCAAATACTTGGCGTATCACGCTCGGCATCAACAAATGATATTAAAAAAGCCTATAGAAAATTAGCAAAAGCTCTGCATCCAGATAAGAATCAAGACGACCCAGATGCATCGCAGAAGTTTCAAGATCTTGGAGCCGCATATGAGGCCCTGTCAGACCCTGAAAAAAGAGAGTTGTACGATAGGTGCGGCGAAGATTGCTTGAAGAAAGATGGTATGATGAACAATAATGATCCCTTTGCGAGCTTTTTCGGTGATTTTGGTTTTCATTTTGGTGGCGAGTCTCAGCAACATGAAACACCTAGAGGGGCGGACGTTGTTATGGAACTTACTGTTACATTAGAAGAACTATATAATGGAAATTTCATTGAAGTAAGTACAACAGGTTTTGTTTTTGTTTTCATATATAATTTCTATGTAACCAGATAAATATGTATGATGACTTGATTTCAGATTACCCGTAACAAACCAGTAATAAAGCCTGCATCAGGGACTCGAAAATGTAACTGTAGACAAGAAATGGTAACGAGAAATTTGGGTCCAGGTCGTTTCCAGATGATGCAACAAACAGTCTGTGATGAATGTCCTAATGTTAAGTTAGTTAATGAAGAGAGGCTTTTAGAAATTGAGGTAAGCTCTTTTGTTATTTACTTAGGAATGTAGCTTTTAATTAAAAGTGGCTTGAAAAAGATTATTATTTTAAAGAATACAGAATAGGTGCGAATGAATTACTATGAAAATAATAAGTTAATTTACTGTACAAAACAAACCCGGGCTCCAAATATTGACTGTTTTAATGTTTTTCAAGAGTTAGCTAGATTTTATGATTAAATTGAGGAAAATCAGTAAATGAAGCCCTTCATATTTCATACTTATAGGTACTACATTGTTGGTGTGTGTTAAACTATAAAAATAAATATGTATACAGGTTGAAGTGGGTGCACCAGACAACCATAAGACAAAATTAAGAGGTGAAGGAGAACCACACATGGATGGTGAGCCGGGCGACTTGGTCATTGTGTTCCGTACAGAAAGGCATCCACAATTCACAAGACGCGGTGATGATTTATACACAAATGTCACTATATCTTTACAGGTTAGTTGAATCAATGATCTGAAGATACCTGGAAGTAATATGTTTAAAAATATATTCAATAAGCATAAAAATTGAGATCTAGAATTAAATAAAATGTGGTCTTAGAAATGCAGATTTAATTTCTCAGAATTGATTTCCACACTTTAATTTCACATGCCATAAATTGTATCAAGGCCATATTTGTGATAACAATACAGTTGATAAAACAACTGGTATATTGCGTTTCATTAAAGAAACGAATCTTCAATGGCGGCCAAAGCTGACACCGACGTATGGTAGGGTCAGCAAAAAAGAAAATAAAAATAACGTAAATGGATAATTATTTTATTAATTATTTCAAATTGTTTGTTGACAAACTTTTTTGTTATGGTATTTGTGTATTTATATGAATTATCATATTTACGTATACAGAATGTAACAAAATCCCCATAATATTTGTAATGAGCCCATAAAACTGAACAACTTTTCCCAAAGAACATATTTTGTCAAATTCCAATAAAACATTATTTACTTTCGCAAATGCATTGTAAATTTATGATAAAAACTATTATAGGGAAAATCAAATACATTTTAGTGAATGTATTTTTCGATATTTTTTTTGCATGCCGTACGGCCGTGTGTAAGCGAGAGGGAATGATAAGCGCCGCCATTGAAGATTCGTTTCTTTAATGAACTGCGTTATACATATAATTAACAATGTGTTAATTAAATTGTTTCCTTTCATACAGGACGCTCTTACTGGATTCACATTGGAATTAATACATCTTGATGGGCATAAAGTGTCAGTATCAAGGGATAAAGTGACATGGGCTGGTGCTCGTGTAAGGAAGAAGGGCGAAGGCATGCCCAACTTTGAAAATAACAACCTACATGGTAACCTGTATGTCACATTTGACATAGATTTTCCGAAACAAGACTTTACTGATGATGAAAAAGAAGGTAATTGATTTTTAAATTAAAATTTCATGTCTGTTAGTAATTTGCTTATCAATAAATTGAAGACCAAATATGTTCTATTTTGCCTTTAAACTAGTAGGGGAGCCCAGGATGCTAAATGTGGATTTACTCGAGCGTCACGGGAACCTATTAGAATTGGTAGATTAGACCATAGCGAGAAAAAAAGGTCCTATAATGTTTTCACTTTTAGCGGTGGGGAAGGGTTTTTTGATTTTTTTTAATTTAAAAAAGAAAAAAATTGGCTTGGAAATACTCAAGCGCGTTAGATATTGATATTTTGCATGCTCCAGGACGTCACTGAAAAAAAGTATACGTTAATCTGACGATTTAAGTGGCGGTTTAATCGCTATGAAGAAAGGGTAAAAAATTAAAGTAATATTATTCGAGCGCGTCAGATTAATATATGGGGGGGTTAATTACAATATAAGAAGTCCCCATTTCGCTAATCTGATGATTCGAGCTCATAGAAATCTAAATAACAAGACACATAGAAGTGCTTTAATGTCATAATTCGTATGAAAACCGCTGTCGCCAAAATCAACACATTCAAACCGAAAGCTAAACAGTACACACAAGTAAACTATGCCTTTTATTGGACAGCTTGATTTTAGTGAAAACTAACTTATCTATTAAATTAAGCTTTTGAATATGTTTCCTAACGCACGAATTTACGGTTTATTTTAGAATAACATCCCTAAGTATATGAGACTTTTTGCTCCAATACGAACAAACGTGATAATAAGAATGGTCGACTGTGTCATTCATTGTTATTTCGATTACTATGGTGACGCTCGTAATACTTGTAAATATTCTATAATTTTAAGGAAAAACGGCATTATTTCTAAAAAAAAATATTTTCCGATGAAATGTTATTCCTTTATAAGTATAATTACAACTTGTGGAAGAATTTCCGCAATGGGAATTGCTGAAACACACCATGTATACACTCATACGTCTCCAGAGCAACTGAACAGTGACGAATGCACTGGTGTTGTGCAAATCACCTGAGTGGCGACAAGGTCACGCACGCTTACGACTTCTAGTGTCTTGTTATTTAGATTTCTATGTTCGAGCTCAACCTTAGGGAATTATGGATTATTCAAATTTTCCAGCGGGGCCCCTGAGCGCACCCACCAACCATAACTGCTCATATTGTCTAGAGGTACTAATGAATAGCTAAGGTACCGTCCCTTATAGTAATCTGACGCGCTCGAGTAAATCCCAAAATCCCCTCTTGGGCTCCCCTACTATAATAAAGCAAGTTTATTGAAACATTTGTATTATATTTTATACATAGCAATTTTACCTAATATACAAATAATTATGATACTTAGTTTTAGAAAATAAGTTTTAATCCCATTTGATTTATGAATTTTTAAAACGCTTACAACAAAGCTCATACTGATTGAATTTGCAAAGTCATGATAACACATTTTTTTATTGTTTCAGCTTTGCGGAAAATCCTCCGACAATCACCAAATAATAAAGTGTATAATGGACTTTAGTGAAATAAAAATTGACTTTAATTTATTTAAGTAGTAGTGAATTTGAGTGGTATGATCATATAACATGTGAGTCAAGATATGAAAGCTCAATGGTTTTTGTAAAATAAAGTTTTCATGTACCTAATGATTTTTTATTTTATTTTACCCATAAAACCATGTTACAACCATTAGGTATACAAGTGAACACAGCAAAGTAGGACTATTTTCGATAGGATCCTAGTATAGACGAAAGAAAATTTGTGTCAGTCTGGCAGATTGCACAGTATTGAAATTGCACTATAATAATATAGTAAAATAGGCTCTATATGGAGACTTGGGTTTAATTACTTTTAATAAAACAAAAATTTTGGCAACAGTAAAATTTTATTAACAAAATACAACCCACAAATAATACAATGGATTATATTATATTATTGATAGAATTCATTACATTTAAAAAAGTAAATATAAAAAATTACAGATAAACTTTTCTATAAAAACAGTAGTTTAGTAATATTTGAAGAACGAAAATACTTCATTTTCGTCATTTTTAAAGAACTTAGTATGTTTTTTTTTAAATATCACTACATCACAATTTACGTGAATACATATTGTAACAAATAAACTATCCTACATTTGATATTTTATCTAGTCATATTATGAAAATATGTAATTGATTCACATGATACTATTCACAAGGTTCATTTATCTCATAAAAAATATTATGTATAACAGAAATACAAGGCTTACAACTTTGCTTACAATATAAAAATGATTTGCAAAATAAGACAATCTCTTTTCGCATGTAAAAAAAAAAAAATACTTATTGCTCATTTTTTCAGCAATAACATTTATCATATTTATTTAACATATTGTTTACATTATGAAACAAACATATTAGTAATTTTTTTTTAACAAATCGTGTTTAGGTGTAATGAGGCAAGAGTCGTGTGCCGTAAGCAGTGCGGCCGCGGCGGTTTATAGCACGCCTTTGACGTCCGCGCGCGCATTTATTCCTGACTTCACGTCGGCTGATACGTCCCGTAGCGAGCAAGATGTTTGCAATAATAATAAAAAAAATTGGTTGTCTGTAAAGTCCTTTACTGACGATAGTTGAACGTGACAACGTCTGATTGTGCTTCTTTGTCCCTCGTTCCGTGCTCTCACTTGCACTTCAAGCCTCACATGGAACGCCTCAGAGCGAGGTAACGCCGCATGATTCATGTTTTTTCGTGCGTGCAGCCGGCTCTATCGAATTATAAGACGTTGTCACGTCAATAATTTTGCATGAAAACCAAGAAGCTTATATCTAATACACTGGAGATTGCACTATGACCATTAACTTATAACAAGAAAATATGACGTTGAATGACGCCTGTATGTTTTTTTTATCCCTTTCACACCAACTTGCAATCTCCAGTGTATTAGATATAAGCTTCTTGATCAAAACCAAATCAACAGAACTCAATCAATTCAACACTGACAATGTAAGCTATTCCTTATGTAATGAGACAGGTATCATGTGCGGTTGGCTGTGCGGTGTCAAGGTGCGGCGCGGCGGTTTGTAGCACGCTGTTAACGACCGCTCTCGCGAGATAGCCCAGTGTCACGCCGGCCGGAGCGCCCGCTAGTGAACACGACGTTTCTGGTTGGCCGCTATCCTGTGTTTTATTCAAGTTACATATTTGAAAATTCGCTTTGTAAACATTGCGGGATATGATTTTCTCTAATAGGTTATACATTAATTTGTTCAAGGAAAGAAATGGAAAATAGTGAATTGGTATATTGTAATTTTTTACTGTAAAATTTTTTGTATTCAAAACATTGGGTTTTGCAATTTGGTACAGGACAATAAACACATACTTTGACCTATGACCACTTTGTGTTATCAAACGTAGAGTATCTATTAAACAGAGCAAATATTTCGCGGTTACAATACAGGATTGTAGTGAACACAGAGCACTCACCTTAGCATACGTAGAATGTGCGTCATCTAACAACTTGTCAAGATCCAGAGGCTGTTGCATATACAGTTCGGGATTGCGGCGCAAGATTGTAGCGAACACACAGAGTAGCTCGACACAGAGCTGGCGCCGCGCTGCGGACGCGATGCGAACTAACGCTTCCTCTACGAGTAACGCGAATGATAACTCCGAACGGGACATATTTACTAGAGTTGGCTGGGCGGCGATTGCATGACCCTGAAAACAAAATGATATAAGAAATAATATTAATATTAATGATGCTTAGAAACAAGATAATATAATGCATAAATATAAACAATCAAATATCCAGGTATATCACAGAGGTAATATAAGGTTTTCGATACCGTCATATCCTCCAACATTGCTTTTCCAGCCTATCTTTGCCCAAACAGAAATTTTAACTTTTCCGAGTGTTTATGTGGAGTAGCATGACATTTAAGACTTGTTTTGTTTTTTGGTAGAAAATTAAAGTCTTTTCTCGCAACACTGATTAGATAGCACATGTTTATCGTCAATCAGTCTGCTGCTACATGTCGACAAAGAAGGAGGTGTTTTGGTGGTGCCAAATTTTTCTAAAAAAACTTGTCTCTGATCACTGGGAATCAATTAGAATACGTGAATATTTCTTATTATTTATTAAACTAGAATATAAAAAACCGGCCAAGTGCGAGTCGGGCTCGCGCACAAAGGGTTCCGTAGCAGCAAATATAATAAATTACAGTTAAATCAACCTATCTCAAAAACTATAAGAGATACTTTGATCAAACCAAAAATCGTTGAAAGAGTTAATTAGCATGCATCACCTCTATTTTTTTTAGAATTTTATACCCCGTAGTTATAAAAATAGAGGGGGGGGGACATACTTTTTACGACTTTGAGAGCTGATATCTCAAAAACCGTTCACTTTAAGAAAAATGTTTTTTAGAAAACTTTATATCATTTTAAAAGACCTTTCCATTGATACCCCACACGGGTATGTACATCGAAAAAAAAAATTTCATCCCTCAGTTACATGTATGGGGGGCCCCACCCCCAATTCTTTTTTTTACTATTTAGTGTCATATTTTTGTAGCGGTTCATACAACACATATTCCCATCAAATTTCATCACTGTAGTACTTATAGTTTCCGAGTAAATCGGCTGTGACAGACGGACAGACGGACAGACGGACAGACGGACATGACGAAACTATAAGGGTTCCGTTTTTGCCATTTTGGCTACGGAACCCTAAAAAGGAGGTTATTTGTTATTTCCAAGCAAAAATACGTAGTATTATAGGAGTTTTGTCGCTGGGCAATGTTATGTTAATAAACGTAGTGTGACCTATCCCAACATTGCCCAACCGTTTTGAGGTGCTAGGGCTGACACATTTTTAACAGACTTCTCAAATAGGTAGCAAGGTAATTTTTTTTAGGTATAAATTAAGTACACAGCATGTTTTTTCTTTTAGGTACCTAGGTAGGATTGTACGAGTATGTATGCCTACCTAGGTACTTTTTAAATGTTTAGTAGAAGTTACGTATAGGTACATAAATATTCATAATTTCAGTTTCATTTTAAAGATATACCTAGAAACAGTACGAACGCAATATTATTGCATGTGTACCTACCTATTACTTATTACCCACCTACATATTTTATTAAACTTAATTTTTTCATCCTTTACCTAGTTGATTTTTTTGTGACAACCCTAAACCCTAAAGATTTTTGTATGAAGATTGTGAGAAAATTACACCTAACTTTGCCCATACAATTTTATGAAGATCTACTTATTTTGGATCATTTTTTGTAAGAGATTCGGCATCTTTGTTTTGTCTTGTACTTTGTCTCTTAAAAACAGCTACGTAAGTCTTAAAATGGCTGAAATATTAAAGGTGGGCAAAGTTGTATACTTTTCCACCTTATTTCGCCCACCTCTTTCTTCCTTATTTTTAGAGAAACTATTAAGAATATGATTATTTCAAGTATATCTATTCATTCTAAATTCAATTCCCTACTCAAATAACAGCATCAATTCTGTCCATGTTTTGTTTTTTCTTGTATATGATCAAAACACTGTGAAAAGCGGGCAATGTTGGAGGATATGACGGTAACAATTTCTTCCAAGCAATGATATTATACAAAATGATGAGAGTAAAGAAACAGTAGGACATAAAGTTTTTTTCTTACTTGCACAATGATTCCCTTTGGTGTTCGCAGAAGTATATCCCAGACCTGTACATAGAAGTGTTTTGGAACTCGACAAAGGCAACCTTCGAGCTGACGGCGCTGTAGAGGTGTTAACCTTAAAACATAAAACAAAAATTACATAATAATATGTTATTTACAAGATTAAAAAAAAATATTATTAATATCAATATTTACCCTTTTTCATCAGCCCAATCAGAAACAGTTAGAACTTTTTGTAGAAGAGTACGCAATTTGTACGGCGACAAACTTTCCAATGTGGCATCTGCTTTTTTCTCATTAGGGAATATCTCCAAATAAATCCGAATAGCTTCGAGAACCCACCCGACTCGAATTTTGAGAATGCCTCTAAACATGTCCGGATTTGTGCCAATTAGTCGTCCACAGTATAATACTATTTCCTGAAAAATTAAGATATGATTTCATTATAAGTAGTTGTTACGATTAAAAGTAATCTTAAAAAATCTGTCACTAGTCTGTCTGTTCGCAACAAACTCCAGAAACTACTAAACAAATTTGTATGTAGTTTCCACTTTCCACCAATAGATTTACTTAATATTACCTGCTGTAATACAGCTCCAATAACATCATAGGGTTGAATAGTGCAATACATAACAGATTGTATTTCTCCGGGCGTCATTGGTTTGTCGAACACTGTCTCTTTCTGACCAATCACACCTACAGTGAGCTGCAATCAGTAATGCATTTATGATATATTAAATCTAAATACAAGGAAAAAAAAAAACAAATAAAAATGGCAATATTTGTTGTATGGTAAACTGTTACGAATTCAAAATACAATAATCATCCACACTTCGTTACAACTACATCTACCGCTGAAAACATTACATACTATAATATCTGAACATTAGAGCAACATCATTATCAGTAAAAACTAACCTGTTTCCCATTGACCAAAACAGTGGTAATAAAAGGGCTTATAGAATCCACAGTATGATTGAGCAGAGAGGAACAATACCGCACCGCCTTCCAGTGCCGCAACACACCCGCGCTGTGGTACAGGCTCTTGAGCGACTCTAGAGCATTCACACCGTTCACCTGCATATAAATATATCATACAATAACCTGCATACATATTTGTTATCTTGCCAAGGGCTCGACAAGTCGATGGGTTGCAAATTTATAGACGATTAAAAAGATAGATATTTAAAAGAGCAACTATGGAGTTTCTTGCCGGTTCTTCTCCATAGATACTGCTTTCCGAATCGGTGGTAGATGTTAAAATTATTATGTTTTGACGTTTCAAAAGTGCTTCTCTAAAGATAAACACCTAACTTGGTAAGTTGGTGTGAAAAGGATAAAAAAACATACAGGCGTCATTCAACGTCATATTTTCTTGTTACAAGTTAATGGTCATAGTGCAATCTCCAGTGTATTAGATATAAGCTTCTTGCTTGTACGATTTATAGTTGACGCTCTACTGTATATACGATTACTACACAACCATTGACTATATTACCTCATACATCGGCCCCTCTCTATCCATCAGGATGCCCCACAGCTGCGACTGCGCGAATATATTATCTGTGCCCCGCAATGCCGATACCACGTCATGTGTAGCTCTGTGCTTGTAAGCTTCGAAGTTAACACTTTGTTCGCGGTACGTGAGTGTTCGTGGCACGTCTGTTAGTGACTGGTAACCGATGTAGTCGTGTTGGAGTTGCTTGAACTGCGTGAACATTTCTGACGGGAACTCGCCTTGGCTCATGAAGTCGAGGTGCTCTGTGAATGAATGAAGTTGATTGAGTTAAAATTCAAATATAAAATTATCGGACTATACAAATTATTAACAAAAAATAATGAGGTAAAATTTATTCTGAGTTGAAATTAATTGCTCGTTTAAGTTAAACTACTCGCTTTCTTGAAAAAAAAAATAGTTTAACGATAAAATATTATGCACGATAAAACACGCGATGGACAGTATCAAAATACGAAGTAAATTAAAAAAAATGCAAGACAATTTTAATATACAATTACAGATTTCATACCAATACAAGAACTAGAGATGAGATTCTGCAACCTTCCCAGGCGCACTTTGACCCCGTCGCAGTGGCCCTTCTTCAGCATAGCGAGCAGGTCGAGCATCTGCTTGAAGTGCGGGTCGCGCATGTGCTCCTCGCGCACTAACAGACAGACTGTTGGACGACCCGATAGACGCCAATATCTATACAATTAATATAGATTGATGATTGATTGTTTATTGGTTCGATTCGGATATAAACTAAGTATATGAGAATGTCAATGTAGAAATGGGAGTAACATAAATTCTATAAATGTTGGTTTATAGAATTTTAGTTTTAACAACATTTATAGAATTTATTTCCATCATCATGTATGCACATCAGTTTGAATGATACAATTTCTGTTGTAGTATTAATACTTTATTTCTATTTCCATCAAAAAAAAATCCTTACCATAACAAGCAATCGATAGCATATAAAATGGACTCACTTTCCGACAAACTGTAATTCTGTCTTGATGTCATCGATCAACAACGCCATGTCTCGATACAGGTAAAATTCAGACACTTCAAATATTAGCGGATAGCATAATACCGTCATTCCGCAGACTCTGTAAATCTGTAAAATAATTATGAAGTCTAATTTAATCTTTATCTTTGGGAAAATAATGCTGCCATAGTGCGAATTAAAGTGAAATAAAATGTATAAATTTAAGTTATACTAATAATAATAGTTTCCACCATAGAAATCTAAATAACAAGACACTAGAAGTCGTAAGCGTGCGTGACCTTGTCGCCACTCAGGTGATTTTCACATCACCAGTGCATTCGTCACTGTTCAGTTGCTCTGGAGACGTATGAGTGTATACATGGTGTGTTTCAGCAATTCCCATTGCGGAAATTCTTCCACAAGTTGTAATTATACTTATAAAGGAATAATATTTCATCGGAAAATATTTTTTTTTAGAAATAATGCCGTTTTTCCTTAAAATTATAGAATATTTACAAGTATTACGAGTGTCACCATAGTAATCGAAACAACAATGAATGACACAGTCGACCATTCTTATTATCACGTTTGTTCGTATTGGAGCAAAAAGTCTCATATACTTAGGGATGTTATTCTAAAATAAACCGTAAATTCGTGCGTTATGATACATATTCAAAAGCTTAATTTAATTGATAAGTTAGTTTTCACTAAAATCAAGCTGTCCAATAAAAGGCATAGTTTATTTGTGTGTACTGTTTAGCTTTCGGTTTGAACATAGAAATCTAAATAACAAGACACTAGAAGTCGTAAGCGTGCGTGACCTTGTCGCCACTCAGGTGATTTGCACATCACCAGTGCATTCGTCACTGTTCAGTTGCTCTGGAGACGTATGAGTGTATACATGGTGTGTTTCAGCAATTCCCATTGCGGAAATTCTTCCACAAGTTGTAATTATACTTATAAAGGAATAATATTTCATCGGAAAATATTTTTTTTTAGAAATAATGCCGTTTTTCCTTAAAATTATAGAATATTTACAAGTATTACGAGTGTCACCATAGTAATCGAAATAACAATGAATGACACAGTCGACCATTCTTATTATCACGTTTGTTCGTATTGGAGCAAAAAGTCTCATATACTTAGGGATGTTATTCTAAAATAAACCGTAAATTCGTGCGTTAGGATACATATTCAAAAGCTTAATTTAATAGATAAGTTAGTTTTCACTAAAATCAAGCTGTCCAATAAAAGGCATAGTTTACTTGTGTGTACTGTTTAGCTTTCGGTTTGAATGTGTTGATTTTGGCGACAGCGGTTTTCATACGAATTATGACATTATAGCACTTCTATGTGTCTTGTTATTTAGATTTCTATGGGTTTGAATGTGTTGATTTTGGCGACAGCGGTTTTCATACGAATTATGACATTATAGCACTTCTATGTGTCTTGTTATTTAGATTTCTATGGTTTCCACTGATGTTAATCGCATCAAAGAAATAGGATACATAAAGAATATGTATTATACTTCTTGTTATTACTTACTTTACTGGTTCCTAGTGATCCCACAGGTCTGATTGGTCGACCTGTGAGCTTTAATTTGCCACAAACTCCTAACTCTCGGTAAACATGTACTAATTGGGTAGAACTACAAATCTGAAATATTTCAATAACTTATTAATAATGTTGATAAGAATTAATAAATACTACAAATTACAGTTTGTAAATACCATAATAAACAAATGCCTATGCCCACGCCTTATTAAAATAAAAATAAAAATGTAATAATTTCAGAAAAACTACTAGATTATAAAAATTTGGATATTAAACGCAAGTAATACCTGGACTGGTTCAACTTCGTGAGGCGTTTGAGTCTGTATACCGTAGGTGCCCATCATGGCTTGAAGTCTCATTGACTCTGCTATTAAAACAACTTGTACCACAAGATCTGTTGCGATACCCTGAAAAAGTTCAATATAAAATTCTATAAATATTTAACGATAAACAGCAGGATAATTTTATAGATAAATACGATCTTTTGCATAAAGGCTAAGCTAACATAAGTGCTACAACATTAAAAATACAAAAAATTATTGGTAACTATTTTATTTATCGTAGCTTCATACAAGAATTAGAACAATTAAGCGGTACATATATTATGTGAATACTTGCTTATATTAAATTAGCTTAAATACTGTGCAGTTTATTACATGGCATACATTGCTTGGCTAATTCAGTGACACAAAAGTGCTCTGATCTGCAATTTACAATAATACTTACAAACGTCGGCTTAGCCTGCGATTTTTGCATGGAAAGAAATAACTTGTTGTTTAGGAATTTCAGAGAATGTATAAACATATAATTAAACTTAACAAATTTAATTAAATACATTAAATTGAAAGGATTATATAATTTTAATCATCTATGTATAGGTAAAAAAATCTATTATTTAGAGCATTAATAGCTATCATTTCAAATAACTATTAAAAATAAACTGATTTAAAATAAGAAAACTATTCGATCTAGTTTACACAATTTACCTGAAAAGCCGAATACCTCCCGGCTCGACGGGGTCGGTTGTAAGAGGGTAAGTATCGACGAATAGGATCCAGTTCATTGACGTGCAGTAAACCGCCCGTTAGTAATTGAGCCAATACAAATAACGACTGCGCCCATAGAAACAGACCACCAGTATCTAGAATATGAATATTAATAAAAAAAATATTTTGAAATTATATCTTGGTTGCATTACCTCCACCTGCTAATATAGGCTTTGTAAATATTTAGTAAAACCTATTGAGTTGTTTTTAAAGTTTTACCGTTGCCTTGAAAAACAACTTGGTAACAAAATAATGCATAAGCTGTATTATTTTTTAAGTCACGTAATTTTTACGCGTGTATAATGTATATGTTACGGCTAAAGGTAGGTGAGAACATAAACTTAAGATTAGCCGGCTAAACTTAGGTTTATTTTCGACGAGGTGTTAATGTTAGTTTGTTCTATCTTTAGCCGGCTAAACTTAAGTGTAACCGCAGGCCCGTGGCTAAAAATGTCGGGGTGGGTAGATTTGGTTACTATAATACATGTAAGGAACAGGGCGAGTGTTTTCTGGCACTTCGCCGGCTGCTGCCGCAGCACGCTCGCTCGGCTCGTGCGGGTCTTAAGAGTTCTAACCTAACCTAACCTAGCCACCAGCTTTCTGCCCTGAGTCGGGGTGGGTAGATTTGGTTACTATAATACATGTAAGGAACAGGGCGAGTGTTTTCTGGCACTGTGCGGGCCCCTCAAGCCCTCCACCGGCCCGGCGCTAACCAAATCTACCCACCCCGACATTTTTAGCCACGGGCCTGCGGTTACACTTAAGTTTAGCCGGCTAAAGATAGAACAAACTAACATTAACACCTCGTCGAAAATAAACCTAAGTTTAGCCGGCTAATCTTAAGTTTATGTTCTCACCTACCTTTAGCCGTGACATATACATATATTGAGTGCACGTTATACGCACGTTACTCGCACGCTCCTGTCAATCGACGGAGCGGCAACGTCGCGTCAATCGCTATTCATGCGTTTATCGTGCGGCCGTAGAAAGTTTTTTTCTATAATATTATGTTCTACGCAAGATGCAAGTATACGTATTGCAATCGTGCGCATGCGTATTACGTGAACCGTAGGTCTTAGTGACCATTTTCTATTACCTGATTACAGATTAAGTCTTATTCCTATTAAAATTATTAATAAATGTTATTCATAAAACTTGAATATAATAAAATAAAATAATTATTATACTTTTTAAAACACATACCTACTTACTAAATTGTGTATAAAATAAGGTGTTAGTTAAATCTCAACGTAAACATTTAGAAAAAGGTGCAATGGTTGTAAAAACGATGCTATAGTGCTCATGATGAAACAATCACACGTATTACAAATAATTTAATTTTGTTTATTTACGAAAGTGCAGGTTTTATAAGAAAAATGTGCCATTGAACTCAGCTACGCAAACATCAATAAAGATGTACATTGTACAATTGTACATAGTTAAAATTGAAAGAAGAACTAGTGTGGAAATATTAGGTGCGGAGACTCAAGATGGGTATTATTAGTGCAATATAGCGTTAAAGTGGCAAAGAAAGCTTAGAAATCGTCAGGATAGAAAGTCGAATGAAAGCACAAGATTTTTTGCAATTTTGGTTCACACGGGCGTTACCTTTATTTTCGCTATCACCGGGTTGGTCTGAAATTATACATACAATGAAATTTAAAATTCCTTCTCTTAGCGTTGTATTTTTGAATAGAATAAATTCATTTTTGATGCTGTTATATCGAAAAATTAAGTTGTTTTCAATTATCGTGTTCTAAGACTATGTAAATTGAACACAATACATTTCACATACTACCTACATTATTTTTAAGTGTGGATGTACCTATAACAATTTTACAGCAATTTTACATAATATAAATTCATTAAGAAATATTCTATGTGTAAAGGTCCAAAATACAAAGATCCGAGTTGTGTGGAAATCTCTATTTTCTTATTGATGCTTCAGTGCATTATCGTATACATAATTAATTAGGTTTAATTAGGAATATAGGCATAGACATACTTGCTGGAAGTCTCCGAACTGAATAGGGTTCGCTGCGTTCATTTTCTATTCCTTCCTTTGGTACATAATAGTACCATGGAATTACTGGATCTGGAATAGATAATACATATTACGAGTCTTGTTATTATAAAACATTTGATATTTTCTGCATTAAAAAATGAGTTAATATAAATTATTGTTATTTATTAATGTTGATGGGGACTAGAGCATGTTATTTTGAATTTATTCCTTTATATAAAAATTGAAGATGTACAGAATAAATACCTCCAAACTCATCCATATAAATTCTCGTTTTCAACAACCTCTGATACTCTTCTACTTGTTCAGGCAGAGTCCGGAACACTCCATCGATTATCATCATCACATAGAACAACGGCCATTCTGACTCAATACCATCAAATTCCTTAAGTTCTCCCTCATTATAATATCGTCTATTTGGATCTTCAAGGGCACTCTTAAATCCATCCCGGCTGAATCTTTTAAAACCGTATTTGCCTTTCAAACGATTTAAGAGGTTTGATTTTGTTAATTGCACTAAGATTTCTTCATGGGTGGCGAATGCGGGAAATGATATTGTAGGCAGGAGAGCCGCATCAACTCCCTGTACAGGTTAAAATCTATGATAATCATATGATTATTGGTTAATATTAACTCACTCTTACGTATTTAATATTGTTCTCTCTATGTTGTCATAAAACAATAATGTATTACAGCGTAGATTCGTCGTATAAACGTTACATATATATGCAGTGAAAAGTCGTTAGAATCGGAAGGTGTAATTACGATACAGATACGATATCAATATTATGTTATAATTTTCGAAATAATAGAAGAACACGGAAATTATGGTTTCTTAGAATTTCGCTTTTCTATGTGATTGAAATATTTTGAAATTAAAAATCTTGCTTAGTATATCATATATGATTTAAAAGTAAACATTCCAAGTATTTTTAAATTTATTCAATTTATTTTTGTGTGAATTCCTTTATAATATCGGAATAAAAAAAATAATTAAACTTACCTTAGAACTTGATTCTCGAGGTAGCATGGTTTCAAAAATACTTCTGTTTCGATTGTGCGCGTCAATATCCACGTACACTACACTCCAAGACGCGCCTTTGTCTCCAAACAAATTGCAACCATTGATTGCTTCTAAAGCCGCCTTTGCCATACCTGGAATGGAATAAAATAAATTTCATACACCTTTTTAATGATTGAAGAATAATCAACCAAACATAGAATATTTGATAACTATTTTTTAACTGTTTTTTCTAAGGATCACTTTTTCATATCTTATTTACGAAATGAAAATATAATTTAAAAAAATCCTATTATAATAATTCAAAATTCTATATAGGTAGCTTCAATTGGGATTTAAATGAAATAATACAATTTTAAAAAGTTTGAGTGAAATAAGAAGAACAAATTAACTGACCAAAAGGATACTATGGAATATTACTACTTTGCTGTATGCATATTAAAAGCTCACCTATGGAAGAAGCATGTATTTCTGGCTTTCCATCATTGTATTTAGAGCCTCTCTCCCACATTCCATAATCAGGAGTTCTATATGCTCTTTCCACATAATACACTAAATTCTGTACAAATGCAACTTCATCCTGTAAGATTAAAAAATAAAAATGTTTTCTTAAATCAACTTCACCTAAGTTTCTAAAGTTATTAAAGCAAGAAGAAAAGTTATCTGTAAATCTTTTCATTAAGGAAAACTTTATATTAAATTTATTTTTGCTAATGTGTTGATCAGATTCATCAGGAATTAAGTTACCAAATAAAAACAATTTAAAAAGACAGTAAGCTAGTGCATAACTTAAAAACTTTTTTGGTTTATAATATCTTTAAATTTACCTGTGTATAAATAATCTGCAGGCCAGATGTGATCATTTGTACCAGAAACAGTAAATACAATGAAACCACATCAATCTGCAGGTGATGGTACTGATCATCGCTAAGCACTGGCTCTCCGGTTGTCAGATGGAATTTAACATGTAGTGCGTGAGCTGCACTCTGTCTTGTCTTGAATGCTTCAACCCTTGCTGCTTGTTTTATCCAACATTCTAATATACCACGCATACATTTTACTGTGCTTTGTCCTAGTTCATGAGACTTTCCTCTGTCATCATCTATTCGTCTGTACAAAAAAAAACATTTAAAAATAGTAGGAATATCCAAATGTAGGAAAAAAAAATATTTATAACTATGTAACTAGCTTCCGCCCACGACTTTGTACGTGCATCCCCGTTCCCGCAAGAATTTCGGGAAATCCTTTCTTAGCGGATGCCTACGTCCTAACATCTACCTGCATGCCAAATTTCAGCTGTGCATTGATAGATAGATGATAGATCACTATATCAGTCACCTTTGAGTTTTATATATATAGATAGATTAAGTAAGTTACCTGTATGCCTGATAGAGACCCCATACTGCAGATGCACAATAAATGCTGTCTCTTACACTTCCAACATGTAAATCTGAAGAAAGCACTGGGAATAACCCTGTGATTGGGCTTTGGAATCTTAAAAGTTGTCTCTTAACTGCAAAAAATATACATTACAATTTACATTATAAATCTCAGATTAAGTTCATATAAAAAAGATCACAATCCACCATTTATGGGAAACATATATGTATATATGTACACATATATCCTGTATATAATATACAGGATATTACATTACAATGTGCAATTCCTTTACTGCAAAGATAATTATTACTATCTTGCTATATTATATTGTTCAAAATAATAATTTAGTTGAAACAGATCAAGTCTGAAACACTCTAATAGAATATGTTTAATATAAAGAGATATTAAATATGTATATAGTGAGTTTAGTGATTATATCTTACCAATAGCATAATAAATATCTAATTGTCTAACAGTGTCTTCATAATTTGCTATCTTTAGGAACTGCTGAGCATTTATGTCATCGATACTCCCTTGACGAATCATTAGGTCTGGATTTGCCTGCAATTCATACAGGATCACATACAGGATCACATGAGATCAATACAAAAGTTTTGTTGCAATTTTATGTAATAATATGAAAGTTCTTACCAAACTTTAAAAAAAATCTAAGGCCTCAAAAAATGCGAAAAAAATTAAATGCTTAACAACGATACATTATTAATGACTTAAATACACAAAAAAATATTTATGTATATATTTTATCAAAGAATATAAATAAGAAATATAATCATATCACTTTGCACTTTGCAGGTAGACTTTGAAGCATGCTTTGAAGCACAGAGCAAGTATTATCTTTGAAGTTTAATTGTTTTGACCAGTTTTGACTTTTATCGCCGACAAAATATGTCAAGTTTTGTCTATAGGATGAAGGTCAGACAAAGGACATGTTTGAGACCACAGAGCAAGTTATAGTTTGAGACGATGCGTTGTCTCTACTGTTATTAAATAACTAGATTTCCGCCCGCGGCTTCGCCCGCGTTTGCAAAGGAAAACCCGCATAGTTCCCGTTCATTTTTCACACATTTCCGGGATAAAAACTATCATATGTGTTAATCCAAGTTACCCTCTATATGTGTGCTAAATTTCATTGTAATCGGTTCAGTAGTTTTTACGTGAAAGAGTAACAAACATCCATACATCCATACATCCTTACAAACTTTCGCCTTTATAATAGTATTAAGATAGATGGGATCAGGAAGGCCATAAACAAAAAAAAAGAAGAGACGATGTGTTCAGTAATAATTGACTTCAAATTTAATCTTCTCAATGCAATAAGTTTTTTCACATATCGGTCAATTAGGGAAAGCTGGCATGTTCACAGTACTCACACTTATGCAATTTCACTTACAGTATGTTCAAAAATAAATGCGACCCTAGTTTCATTTTAGACTTGAATTGTAAAATGGGTGCGTTGTAGATATGTATATGCAAATATAATTACTTATGAAAGCTCTCATAATTTACCTGTAAAATTATAATTTAAAAGTAAATCAATTGATGAAGTTAATTATTTATTCTAATAATAATCAATTGGATAAAAGTATTAATAATCATTCAATTATCAAATAATAATTAAATTCCTGACTTTGGTCGAGTAAAGATATCTAAGAAATATTATATTTGTAGTAAGTACGTAATACCTACCAATACCTACGCGCTAACAAATATGTGTTACATGTTTATTGTATAATTTTCACACTATTGGTTTTAAACTCAAACTCAAAGATTTATACAATTAGACTTCTTCTAGAAGCACTTTTGAATCGTCATAACAGTTTAACAGTTTTAACATTTACCACCAATTCAGAAAGCAGTATCTATAGAGAAGAAGAAGAATCTATTTAATCATAATCGTAATCTTCTACTTCACTGTAACTTTCATCGCTCGAAGAACTCGATGTTTCGTTGTCGGAATTTCTTAATGTTATTATAAATGAGTCAGTGTAATTATCTACTTTTGGTTCTAATTGAATATATTTTTCCTCATGTTCTCGCGTCTTTCTCCAAACGTCACTAATCATATCCAGACTAATAGCATTTGCTTCCTTTCTAAATAATTCTTACACAGTTTTCAAGTTAAAGTTCACATTTTGTGATGCTACTTTCCCTTTAATTATGCCCCATAGTAACTCTATTGGGTTGAGATCTTTGAGGATTGCATCAAGTAGGTAAAAATTGTGTATAGTTTGGCTTATTTTTTTTAATAATGTGATAACTCTGATAATTAATTAGTTATTTGATTTTTGAAAAAAAAATGCCGATTTTAGTCAAAATTTATATTTTTCTAACAAGATCCTTATCATCCAAATTTCCACCTTGGTGAGAAAAATTGACATTTCCAATGAAAATGAACAAAAAATTAAATGATTTTATTAAGTAAATACTGTAAAATAGTCTATAATTCTTCCATTTACTGTATC
Organism: Colias eurytheme; assembly: GCF_061535395.1. Classification (NCBI taxonomy): domain Eukaryota; kingdom Metazoa; phylum Arthropoda; class Insecta; order Lepidoptera; family Pieridae; genus Colias; species Colias eurytheme. The sequence continues at coordinate 4,545,454 of NC_142981.1, read as the reverse complement.
ACAAAATTCTTCATAGATTTTTAGATATTCGTACTACACCAATTACATCACCCTTTATTTATAAACAATTGCAAAATATGACACATACATAGGCCGGGAGATACTGACACAAAATTTCGGGTCATTTGTAACAGAATGGCGGTTCTACAGAGGTCTTATTACGCAATGACTAAAAGAAAAATGATGGTCAGAACTCAGAACGCTGGTACCGGCGGACTAGTCGCGTGGGCGTTAGTCGAACTCGTCAGATAAATAGCGAAAGTCAAACGATTTACAAATCGTTTGAATTTTCCGCGTTATGGCTACCATTTGGAATCGTCCGAAAAGTATGGCATGGCAATTTTAGTAAATGGCTGCACGACGATGGTTACCTGTGCAAAAGTGAGCTCGGTACAAATGGTTGAATTGTTTTTTTTTTAATCAACGCATTCACGTCGGTATGGCGGACTGTAAGTCACATCGTAACTGTATGGCATGACACTACCGCCTACATCTTTTTTAAGGGCTATCGGTAAATTCTAAAATTTTTGTGTTACAAATCGTTGGACTTTCGCTATTTATCCGACGAGTGTGACTAACGCCCACGCGACTAGTCCGCCGGTACCAGCGTTCTGACCATCATTTTTCTTTTTGTCATTGCGTACTAAGACCCCTCTAGACCGCCATCCTGTTACAAATGGCCCGAAATTTTGTGTCAGTATCTCCCGGCCTAACATGTGCATTGTGTAAATGTGTTGACGTTCCAGCTCTTCTTAATATACCTATACATATTTGAATAATAACCACACAACAGTAAGTGCCTTTTCACACGTACCGGTTGCCGGGTAGCCGGCGCCGGATACTGGACGACTCACTGGCCGGCGCATCTGAAAGCTAGTTGCGTGTTCCATACACCACTGTCAGTTCGGCCGCCGGCTAACCGATGCCCGGCGACCGGACGCACAGTGGTGGTTCCGGCGCGCACCCGGCAACCGCCTGCCGGATAAATTACGCCGGTACATGTGAAAGTTATGTACCATGCCCATACACTTCACCACCGGGTAGCCGGCGCCGGCTACCCGGCAACCGGTACGTGTGAAAAGGCACTAAAAGTGTAACCTAAAAGTGGATCTATAACTACAATAAATATTCCAATTTAAACATCGTCATTTTGAGAATCACTGCTTTATTGTTAATCATGATTAAAGCAATAATAATTAATATTAAATTAATATCGTAGTAATCGTACTTATCACATATTAATGTACTAGTACTAGATAATAATATGTCAAAAGTCAAAATCGTATCAAACGTCAATCATCAGTGTCATATGATGACCGTCTGTCATTGAACTGTAATAAAAAAACAAACAAAATTTTAAATTACAATTCGTGTTAATTGAAATTTATGAACTAGTTTAATTGCTTTTTAATTACATTACAATTGAAATGATAAATTGAGGAACATCGCACACTAGTTACTGGGGAACAGGTGTGTTGATTAAAATTATTAATCAGTATTGCAATTTGTAAATTAAATTATAATTTCAATCCTTTTTATTTAGTTTAAATAAATAAAATAGCAGTAAAATGAATCATGAGGTTCATCAGAAGCAAGAATCTAAGAGTGCCAGCAACAGGGAGCCGCAGGTTGCAAAGATTATTGTTATCATTACATGGCCATGATCATTAGTCATGCATTTTATAATAATCCACCAGCAATCGTGATATCGTAAAGCACAATGATAAACATTCTAATAATTTTACTACAATTATTAATAAAATGAGTTTGTATACATTGTCTGGGTTATGACACAATACTAAAAACAATAACAATTATTGGGAATAATTATTATTTCTTAATGTTCGTATCATACATAATTTACTAGGGGGCATGTGGTTGGATGTGTTTTTGTGGATGTCTATAATGTATGTTATTAAAATTAATGTCTGAGCATTTAATAAGGATTGAAACTAATTATTAAGATTGATGGATCAATGCTTGTCAAAATGAGTGTTTATTAATATGGGATTTATAAATTATAATTGACTTATACACACAAATCATTCTTTTGTATTTAATGTTATAGATAGACCTCTTCAGTATAATCGGAGGTAGTTGGCCTCCCCCACCAAAAGAACCAGAAAAACCAAAATATGGAACATTGCCGCAAAGTCCTAAAAGAACTATGCAGCGAACACCTCAAAACGAAAGAGTGAAATCAGTTAATTTGATCAATCATCTTGCACCAGATAGGCGAAGGAAACCAACAACATCAAACTATTCCATTACAAGTGAAACAACCAATCAGTACGCAAAAATGGTGCATGATACAAAGAAAATTGAAACTGGAATCCTTGTAGGTGAGTAATTCATAGTTTTGAATTTATTTATCCCACTAATCCCATCCCACTAATATTATAAATGTGAAAGTTTGTGAGGATGTGTATGTGTTTGTTTGTTAGTCTTTCACGCAAATACTACTGAACCAATTACAATGAAATTTAGCACACATATAGAGGGTAACTTGGATTAACACATAGGATAGGTTTTATCCCGAAAATTCCATGGGAACAAGAACTATGATTGGTTTTTCTTTGAAAACACGGGCAAAGAAGCGGGCGGAAAGCTACTATGCTTTATAATTGAAATCATGGTTAAAATAGACTTTCTATAAACAACACAGTTTAGTATATTATATGAAATTAATTAGATATTTTTCTTGGCAGAAATATTCCATGTCTTAGATGCTTAGGTAGAGTTTTGCTTCGGACATCCATTCCTCATTTCCTTTAATCTATATGATAAAAATGAATCGCCCAATATGTTGCTAAACGCAAAACCCGAGAACGGCTCGACCAATTTGGCATAAACTTAATAAAACTACTACATTACGACGTGAAAGAAAGACCAACATATAAACACACTTTCGTATCTATAATATTCGTATTTTATAACAATCGTAATGATATACTTAATGTTGAAAATATTTCAATGACGTTATTCACGTAATAAATATTTGTGGAACTATTATGACCACTATTTATTTTAGATAACTGTGTGTATTATAAAGGAGCAAATCTTACCATGATTATTATTAGTAAATCACATAATATTTCACTATCACAATATGTATTTCTTTAACCACTTTTTAACTTTTCTAAATACCTATCACTAAAATTTTATTACATGTTGTTGTATTTAAAAGTAAATAAAACAGGTCGAATGTACATTGACTGCACTCGTTAAAACATCCCATTTTAGCTTTCCTATTTTCTAATTTTAGTTCACGCGGGTGATCAGCCGCCAATAGTTCGTAGCGCGCTATGTCGCAAGCGTATTATTTGAGAGAACTCTCGATAGATGAAATTCCATTATGTGTTCTACAATATGAAACTAGTGTGTAAATTTTGTAAATTTATTTTGTATACTGTAGAGTGTAGTAAATCAGTTCAAATGTAAATCTCTATTTTTAGACGTTTGCAGCAATGAAGCCCCTGAAGAATTGTATGATACTCCGTCGTTGGGGTCTCCGAGAGCCGCCCAGCAGTTTCGGACGCAACCTCAGGCACAATCACCTTTGCATTTGCAAGAGGATATTGGAGTCGGTTCCTTAGTGGAGGTAGCGACAGATGTTGATCAACATCATTATGGTGTCGTGAGATGGATCGGAGTTATAGATGGTAATATTTTCATAATAGTGTTTATTTCAATTTTTAAAACACCATCTTTATACAAAAATTATTATTAATAACTACCTACCAAAAATCATAATCGGAAAGTAACACGATTAAAAGTTTTGAATACGGAAACAAAGAAAATATTCCTAAGCCTAAAATATTGAGTAGCGATAAAATATAGTTGAAACTTGTTACTTGACCACTCTTTACTTCTTGTAGACGAGCCTTACTAAAATTGCTGAATAGATTTTGACAAAACATATCTATTTTATTTCTCAAAACTTTAGAATACAAACTAACTGTACTCGCGTACTGTACTTACTTCTATTTTCATTGAGTTTCGTTTCTATTGGTTTTGCGGATTACTTTATAATCAAACTAATATTGTTTTGAAGTGAAACTCTTCTTCGTGAACTAGATAAGATAAGAAATAGTATTCCGAACAAGCAACAGCCTCATTGTGCATCAGAGAGCTGGGCACGCGCAACGGGCAGCGGCTGTTCGCGTGCCGGCGTCGTCCGTTTTATTTATGTTTCGCTTCTGTTATTTACGTGATGTTGACCTCACTAATGAATTTTTGAACCAGTATTCCTTAAAATGGATCATTCTAACATAAACAACCACTTAAATGGCATCGTGCATCAGACACAGCAACAGCGGGCGTGGAGCTGGAGCAGAGCGTGTGCGGGCTGGGCGACGGGTCGCGCGGCGGGCAGCGGCTGTTCGCGTGCGCGGCGGGGCGCGCGCTGTTCGTGCCGCTGGCGCTGTGCCGCCGCGACGCGCGCTTCCGCGACACGCCGCCGCCCCACAGTGGATCCAAATTCAAGTTTCATGGACCTAGGATTCAATATCGGTCTATCACGCTGATTTTTTTTTTCAAGGCAGATAATTGAACACCGATCAACTTTTTTTAATGGTAAAAATCCCCTAGGCGTATAGTTTTTGAGAAAAAAAATTGTTGAGTTTTTTTTGTATGGAGAAAAATCTTTATTATTTTTTTTCTCGCGTTGCTTTAAATTGCGAATGCTTAGATTCATATATTAAGTAAGTCCGGATGATATAGTATCCAGAAAAAAATAAAATATCTGCATCGACTTGCAGCCCCGCGCAGGAATGATCGATAAAAATTTCAATTTTCCTATGCTCTTTTCTCTTGTATTACCTGCGTTTTGTTGCTCAATACTTGCTTATTCGTACTCCTTACATGACATTAATGAATATTGAGAACATTTCAGCCCACTAAATACGTTAAGTTATATTTTTATATCTTAAAAATTTTCAAAAACAGGCAATTATAAAATAAGTCACAGTACAACGTAACCCGTGCCTAGAAACCAATTAGGTAACGTCAACAACCTATCTGGAATGCGGTGTTAGTCCCAGTTAGTTCCGAGTATATAAACAACCTCGTTAGTGCCCAATCGTTAACGATGTACAAGTACATAAACAACCTCGTTAGCTTTAACGAGGTTGTTTATATACTTGGAAAGATTAAGAGATGTTAAAACAGCCAAGGATTTGTCTTCAGGAATGTCTTGCTTCTTTTTAATTAACAAAAATTCTGATACACTTGGTAGTATCAGGGTATTTTTCCAAATGCTCTAAAATTTTCGCAAAAGCTGCTTTGCCGTGAGCTTTTAACTTTTCAGTAAAGCAATAAAAAAGTTCCTCTTCATTTTTTTCACTCATAGTAGAGTCGGATCGTCGTTTTTTTTTTTTGTTTATTGCTCAAATCTTGGAATGGAACTCTAGATATCTTTTCAGTGGATGTACTTGCTTCAGCAGTGGACGTTGATGGAACTGATTCAACTATAAACGAAGAAAAGTTGGTCTGAGTTTCTTCATCTACATCCGCACAATCACCAAACAAAACATTTAAGTCCACCGAATCACAAGTAGGCCACTGGATGTCAGATTCCAACCACCTTTTATTGTTTTCCCGAGTCAGAAACGTCTTCAGAGATCGTCTTGACTCAGACCATTTTTTCGTTATAATGTGTATAACTACGAGAAAAATCTTTGTGTTTACTGCGATCTTCTTCAGACAGTTCATATGGGATTTTTGAGATGATAACTTCAAACAAATGGTTGAAATTCTTCAAATCACCAAATTTCCTCATAATCAGGAACATATCCAAATTAGTACTCAAGCCAGCCATTGTATAGTATTCGTAAATGTCGGAAATATAATGGAGCTCAGTTTAATGTGCGGCTTATTTATATAAATTAAGAGTACTCAGGTACTAAGGGCATGCAGGATTAAATGCGACCGAGTATATAAACAACCTCGTTAAAGCTAACGAGGTTGTTTATGTACTTGGACCTCGTTAACGATTGGGCACTAACGAGGTTGTTTATATACTCGGAACTAACTGGGACTAACACCGCATTCCAGATAGGTTGTTGTCGTTACCTAATTGGTTTCTAGGCACGGGTTACGTTGTACTGTGACTTATTTTATAATTGCCTGTTTTTGAAAATTTTTAAGATATAAAAATATAACTTAACGTATTTAGTGGGCTGAAATGTTCTCAATATTCATTAATGTCATGTAAGGAGTACGAATAAGCAAGTATTGAGCAACAAAACGCAGGTAATACAAGAGAAAAGAGCATAGGAAAATTGAAATTTTTATCGATCATTCCTGCGCGGGGCTGCAAGTCGATGCAGATATTTTATTTTTTTCTGGATACTATATCATCCGGACTTACTTAATATATGAATCTAAGCATTCGCAATTTAAAGCAACGCGAGAAAAAAAATAATAAAGATTTTTCTCCATACAAAAAAAACTCAACAATTTTTTTTCTCAAAAACTATACGCCTAGGGGATTTTTACCATTAGAAAAAGTTGATCGGTGTTCAATTATCTGCCTTGAAAAAAAAAATCAGCGCGATAGACCGATATTGAATCCTAGGTCCATGAAACTTGAATTTGGATCCACTGTGCGCCCGACCGCGCGCTCGCGCACGACACGGAACACTTCGATCAGGTTCATTGTTTTATATATGGTGTACTTTCATTCATTCATTATGTGGATTGGACTAAAATATATGAAATTTTGACAAGAAAATATATTTCTCAAGGCACTTTTTTTAAATAACATCTCATTTGATAGACACAAAACAATGTTAAAAGATCTACAATTTTCGTTTTATAGTGCTAGGTTTCAATAAGGTATAGTACCTACGAATTTTGTGAGCCTGATAGCGGTAGGTGTATTTTTTTTTTCGTTGAATTTGTTAGTACCAAAAAACAGAATCAGCCTGCTAGCCTGTAGTAGTACTTGTGTGTTTGATGTGTTTCTCTATCATATTATTTAATTGCAGCCTGACTGTCCCGTGGTCCCCGGCGTGGTACCACCCTTAAACTCGCTGGGAGAACTAGCGGGGAAAAACCGCGGGATTCAAGGACATCACAACTCCTGCTATCTCGACGCAACCCTATTCGCTATGTTCACATTTACTAGTGTGTTTGATGCACTCTTATATCGACCGCCCGAACCAGAGGTAAATTATTAATAAAATTCTTGAAATGTCTGACAGTTATTGTCCATTTTTTTTCAATAGGTTGTTGAATATCATTTGAAAGTATCTTAGGAGGAAAGATTTTCTTATGAAATCTTTCTTGCTTTATTTTCATATTTATTTATTCACTAATTTTATATAGGTACCTCAACAATTTAACAATAATAACAAATATTCTTTCCAATGGACTTTAATTTATATCGAAAACAGCCACTCAATTCATTCAATAATTTATCATAAACAGGATTCGCCCCACTACTCCGAGGTACAGCGCGTGTTACGTGAAGAGATAGTGAATCCACTCCGTCGCCATGGTTACGTGCGCGCCGATAGAGTTATGAAACTGCGCACTCTATTGGAGCGGCTCTCTGACGTGCCCGGATTGACTTCGGAGGAAAAGGTCTGTAGAACTTTTAAGATGGCACTGTTTTTTATTATTAAAATGAAACTTTTATTACATCGTCTCAATCTTTTTGGTCTGTGTAGCGCATGTCGCGTGACGGTCGGCTGCCGAGTAGGTATAAAGCAGTGTTCGGAAAGTTTCACTTTTACCGTGGTTTCATAAAACCACACAACATTTTTATTAATTAAATATTATAAAGGCAGGTTGATAATTATTGTACCATTATTTGATTTTTTTTTAATATACATTACAACACATTGCAATCCTATAATTGAAACGTGTTTTTTTTTGTATAATGCAAGAAAGTTTAAAATGTAAGAAGTCTTTAGATTTTGCTGCCTAAAATTATTAATAAGGAAGTAATGGTCATTGATTTAAATTTTTGTTGTAGGACCCAGAAGAATTTTTAAACGGTTTGGTAGCACAACTATTAAGAGCGGAACCATTCTTAAAACTATCGTCGGGTCAAGAGTCATATTGCTACCAGCTTTTTGTAGAAAAAGACGAACACGTCACTTTACCGAGCGTACAGCAGTTGTTGGAACAGTCTTTCGCTACTTCTGGAGTTAAATTGAGCGAGGTATTATCTTAGAATTTTTTTTATTGGGGTTGTTTTTAAAGATTGTTATTAATAATTGAATTATTTTGTAGGTTCCAGCAGCATTTATAATCCAAATGCCAAGATTTGGGAAAAATTATAAGCTGTATCAAAGAGTTCTACCATCACCTCTCCTGGATGTAACAGACCTGATTGAAGGATGTTAGTAATATTTTTTACTATTACAGTACTTCTGACTTCGGTCCCCAATTTTGGTTTTTAAAACTTTTCATAGACGTTGGACGTGTTAACACGTGTGCGTGTTATTAACTTTAAAAACCTTAAAAATCTTATAATTGAGTCTTTGAGTCTATTGATTGAGTCTTGTTTTTTTAGTCTTTTAAAAATACAGTTTAATTCAATATAGTTTATTTTAAATTTAAAATGAAACAACTATAATTTCGTACTAAAAATATCAGTAAATATAACCTATAAACGTATTTATAGGTTATATTTACTTATTAATCCTTGGAATGGAGAGTCTCTCCTTTTGCCTTGTATAAATTTTATTTTCTTTTAACCTTTATCAAGATCAGAATGTATTAAGGGAAGGGACTGGCTCTCTTAACACAGGCTATTCCTAGCAAGAGAGCCAAAGCCTCATATCTAAAATTGTACAACAAAAGGTCAAATAAAGATTTTTGAAGTGAAAACTTCTTTAGCGGCGTTGGGTATAAAATCTTAAACTCGCGTCATGACACGTGACCTGATCGAAAAAGCGTAAGACGGATGGATATCAAACATGCTGAACGTTAATAATCAAGTTTTCACTTCTGCCGGCACTCCCGGAGTGTAACCCGTTTTTTTTTTTTAAATTCCAGTACCCCGTCAATGCAGCGTGTGCGGCGGTCTCGCGCGCTGGGAGTGCAGCGCGTGCGCAGCGGGCGGCGCGGTTGATTCCGGCGCATTATGTAACTCGTGCTTGCGGTTGGCGCATGCTACTCGCTCGCATAAGGTACTTACTGTATTATGTTAATAAACCATTTTGATGTAAGTCTATAAGATGAAGGTATTGTTTTAAATTTAGAGGCAATCATGATTTTAAATTGAGATAAGAAAAAGCTCAAGTGATAAAATGATTCTTCTTCTTCTTTGTTTGTTGAGGCCATCCACGCAATAGTGGGACTTCGCCAAAATAAATTAATTATATTTTTTGTCTGGTAACATTTTGTTGGCATTGTGGATGTAAATTTTTGTACGATTTCGAATTTTCGAATTTTTTTGAGTTTCCATCAATCATCTTACTTTAAATAATTATTTTACACAATAAATGTTTGCAATTTAATTATGTCTTTATTTTATCATATTTTTTTAAATACCGTTTTTTTTCAACAGGCAACACCATTGTCGATTTGTGAAGAGTACGCCAACATTTTGGAGTCTTGTCCCGTACCTAGAGTTTATATGGAGTTGTTTGCAGTATTATGTATAGAAACAAGCCATTATGTCGCTTTTGTCAAGACAGGCGTAGCACATGATGCTCCTTGGTGTTTCTTCGATTCTATGGCTGATAGAAAAGGTATGAGGACAGATTTGTATTGTTACCATTTTTTAATATAATATCTTCTTTACCAATAGCCTAGTGTCAGTAAAACTTATTGCATATAACAAAAAAAAAAAAGAAAATATTGTTTGTTTACTATTCCAATACAAATATAGAGTATCATATTTCTAGTGTTGCCGCTCGATAGTCCACTATCGATAGTCTATCGATTAACTATCGATAGTTGGGGAAAAGCAATAGTATCGATAGCACTATCGATACTATCGATAGTGTCGATACTATCGATAGTATCGATAGTCCTATAAGCGTAAATACTATCGACACATAGCAATACCATCGATAGTATCGATACTATCGAAGCTCAATATCGAACGAACTATCGATACTATCGATAGTGTCGATACTATCGAAGCTCAATATTGAACGAACTATCGATACTATCGATAGTGTCGATACTATCGATAATATCGTCCCATCGATAGTGACCTTTTTCTCGATAGTATTGCTTTATCAATAATATTATAGTGGATGACAGAGAACTAGATGTTTGGTTATAATACTTTTCAAGTTATCTATTGGCGCTTTGTACAATCCATTTTTTTAGTTCGTTAATTCGTAATCCAATAAGCCCATTGACTGACCCATTATACCAAGAAATCGTGAACAATACTATTGCACAATTTACTACTATCGATAGCTCAAAACTATCGATAGTATCAGTACTATCGATAGTATCGATTGTAGTTGCAATATTCAGTAGCAATAGTATCGATACTATCGACAGTATCGATAGTATAGCAACTATTGGCAATCAATACTATCGATTTTATCGATACTATTGCAGTTCATCAATAGTATTCCATGATTAACGCTATCGATAGTATCGATAGTATCGATAATATCGATACTATCGATAGTGCTATCGATATTCTGACTTATTTTCAAGGTCAACTATCGATAGTCAAACTATCGATAGTTCGGCAACACTACATATTTCAAAACATGAAGTCGCACATCATTCAGTAAAATTGATACAATTTATTCATTTTGCACATCATATTCCATAGTAAAATTTAAAATTTTGTGCTCATTTTTGACCCTCCGCACTACAAGCTGGCCAAAATCGTGCTGTCCCATATTCAACGTAATGTTATTGTTCTCCAGGCGAGCGCAACGGCTACAATATCCCCGAGATAGTCGAGATCGACGAGCTTGGCGCGTGGCTAAGCGATGAAGGTGGGCGGGCACTACACGCTGCCGCACCGCACGACCGCCAACTACCCGCACCCGCCAAGCGCTTACTGGCCGACGCGTACATGTGCTTCTATCGGAGCCCCGACGTCGCTATGTACAGATAGACGTGTGGGGTTATGGGCGGTGACGTCACTGTGTACAGATAGGCTGATGGGGGCTGCTGATAATAGAACAGTGACGTCACTAAGTGCAGATAGACTGATGAGATCTGCAGCTTCTGCTACTTGTCACCAAATACTGGTGGCTGGAGATTCGACGTCGCTACTTTTGTAGGCTGCTGTGTGTGAACTTTGATCAATGAAGTGACTTTTGCATCATTATAGAACTTAGAAGACAGCTATGTTATAATATATGGGGGGAATGAGTAAGGTAAATGATGTTGAATAAATTTTTTGTAACAAAACCCCAACATTCTAAAGATGGATACGCATTATAAATTTAGTAGTAAAGCCTGAACCGGAACTCGTTAATGCCTGTAGCCACTTATGGGATTGACTTAAGCTATTTAAAAAAAAACTATTTTATATCTATTTGGGGACAATATCAATGCAATTTCTTCGCTCATACATAATTTGATACTTGTAGAAAAGACAGTTCACTTTGAGAGTTTATAAATTATGTAGGATAGCCTTACGTGTCTAAATCTGTAAATCGTGTGAATAATAAAATATTACACATTGGAGTTAAACACAATAATTGAAAACAACAGAATGATATTTGTATAATATATTACAGATAAAAAATATATTCATCACATTTTTCTAATCTCATTTCTACTACTAGTATCTAAGATTTCATCAATACATTTGTAAATATCAATTTATCATATTATTATTTTATTATAATATTATCTATAAAAATAATTAGTTATACTTTAATAACATAATATGGCAGTATTGTGTTTAAGACACTTATGTATATTAAATTAGTAAAAAAAAGTATGATAGACTTAAAGGGCTTTAAATTAAAATATAATAAATGCATTTTGTTACATAATACATAATATTATATCTGCCGTTGAATATTATCACTATAGCATTAAAATATTACTTATTATTTATGAATGATTTAATTTAATAAAGAGAAATAAATTATATCCACTCATTAATCTTGATTTTATTTTCTATTGTTTTTGTGTGTACTTACTTGTCGTTGGTACTTGTCTTAGCAAATTATTATTTTAAATATTCCTACTTTATGATAATAATATGTAGGTACTACCTAGTAATGAAATGTATTTTCAAGTAGGATTTCATTGTTTTATACAATACAATACAATACAAAAAGATTTATTTCAACCAAAACAGAACATACACAATATTAAATTTAACTACAACTATTATAGTTTTAAGTTATTGAAGTAGGATATTTTTTGAGATTCTAATTTGACCATGAATACACATTTTAAAAAGGTTCATATCACTAAAAATATTATGATAAATTTATAATATTTCAATATTATGACAATGTTTTGGTCATACAATTTTACCAATGGATGATAATAGTACCTATGTAATAATAAATGTATATATTGTAGATAGTTGATAGCCACTATTGAAAGTAGTTGTTTAGTTGGAACAGTTTGAGATTGCTCTGATTTAAAGTTTCCTTTTAAGCTATTGCATAGCTTCTATCGCGGGCCTTGAGCGCGGGGACCGAATTGAGAAATTCCGTAACGAAAAAACCTCACGCTCCCCACTACGACGGACACGGAGGTGTGGCTTGAAGGCATGCTATGCAATAGCTTTACCGCGGCAGTCCCCGAGTGCCACACGTCTTTTTTTAATACTTAAATTGACTATAACTCTTCATGAGTCATCAGATTTTTCAAATTGCAATCACATTCAAATTTTGCTTGTGGCACATGAGTCATGTTGGGCTTTACTGTTATTTCATCTGTTATTCTTTTACTCCATTCCTGAAAGTAAATATTTAATTACAATTTATTCCAGGCAAAAATATTTCATCAAATAATTATTAAATCAGAAATAACTTACAGAAAACAAAACTACATGGTAACAAAGAATATGATGTGGTAATAAATTTTCATTTGCAAACTTTTTGGCATTCGTAGCAATTCTGTGAGCTTCATCATCATGGTCTTGAGCCCAAAGTATTCTTTCCTTCAAGTCTGAAAGATCTCTTGATACTGGTACATAGTGTACCCAGGGCTTAAGTTCTCTATAGAAATGCTCATAGTATGGTGAATCTTGCTTTAGTACTAAACCACCACCAGCCAGAAGGTATGGTAATCTATATGCAGCTACCGTTCCATCTATATTTATTTGATATTTATACTGAAAAAAAAAGTTATGAAATAAATTTATAATTCCATACAAAAAAATAATTATTGTGTAAAAACATACATCAAAAAATTTATAGAATGATATGTGTGGTTGTTTAGGGCCATACTGTGCCTCTTTATCTCTAAAGAAGAAAAAGTTTGTGAGAGATGCATTGATCAAATCTGGGTTAGCTCTAGCTATATCAATGAGTTTCAATCTTTCAGCCCGAGAATCACGGCCCCTCCAAATTGCTTTTGGTTCTCTGTCTTTCCATTGGCGTTTAACATTTCCTTGAACTGATAATATATCTAGTGTTACCCTGTAAATCATTAATTTATTAAAAACTTTAATTAATTTTTGCAGAAATATCAAATACAGAATTGCATTACCTTCCCATATTTTCTAATGTTGACTCTGTAATGTCATATGTGGGCATAACAATATCAAGGGAGTCCTCTTTACCACACCAAGAAAACATAGGCAGTGGTTCACCTCTTTTCCTGATCAGTGGCCAATCACCAAGATTAATCATTAACTCCATATCAGGTAACACAACTTTTCTAGTAATTGACAACAATACATTATCAGAAAACATGTTAAAACCTACATGTTTCCCATAGCAGTCTCTATAAATCTCATTATTTTTTACAACATAATGGCAAAAGCTTGTACTTTCTGGACTATGATGTTTCTTAATTATTGTTTTAATTTGAGATTTTATTTGCACAGTTTTAAAAGGTTCAAGATCCTTATTAATTTGATCATAAGTTAAGGGGCATTTGTTATTTTCCAGCCACAAATTTAAATCTTTTTCTGGACATGTACATTGATCAGGAAGAATTGGACCTAAAACATGACATAAATGAAAAAAATATGAAGTATTTTGCTAGTTTTAGATTAAAAATACAGTACAAATTATATAAACTATCTCACCGTCAAATGTTATAGGAGAATTCTGGATATGTTTACTGTTATAGTACATATTAATAGACAATTTTGAACAAACTTCATATATCTTGTATCGTACAATAAATGTGCCATCCTTTCTATCTAAGACATTTGACCATACTCTACAATGAGCTTTTTTCAAGGATTGTCCAGTAATTTCTACAGCAAAACTTTGTGCGAACTTCAACGAATACCTTAAAAGAAAAAAAAATCCGTAAATATTCTTGAGAATTTCATAGTATTTTAGATTTTAATTAAGTATAATATACAAACGTTTCTTCGTTGACATCTGTAAAATTAACAAAGAAATATCTTGCAGGCATAACGACAGTTTGAGGTTGTAAACCCGGTCCCGAAAAAATAATGTTTTGTGCATTGCTACACAAAGCTACACATAAAAATATAATTGTAATACAAAAGTGCTGTAAAATCATAGCTCTAAATAATATACTAATCAAGTATTTAAAAGAAATAAATAAATGCTCTACAATTGGGTCATTTTCAATCTCAATATATCAAAAAAATCAAAAATGATGCTTTCACGCTTCACAGTTTGTTTACAAAGCAATTAGATGTCAAATCAGCTGTGACAATTGACAAGTCCACTTTATGTCAATTGTGTATTCCGTATTTCCGAACCGAATTTCCGTTTCTTGATCTTTTCATATGTTTTTTTAGGGCCAGTGCGCGTGCTGCTATGAAAACCTTGGTTTTGAAACCGACGAGGCGATAGTTTTGTCACGGGCTGGTCGGCGGACAAAAATATAACCCAATTGTAACGTCGTATCAACGTGCGCGCACCTCCATACAATTATATTCATAGACTTGAACTTGAAAGTCACCAGCGCGTGCTAGCCCTTAGAGAGGAAATAACACAGGGCCATGGACACGCACGTTTTCTTTCATATCACGCCTGGAACAGGAACAGGAATTCAGGTTCGGAAACCTGAATACACAATATAAGAATCTGCTTGTACATGTTTTATGAAATATTTCACACACAGATAAAAAACGTGATGTATTTATGGATGCAGTTACTGAACGATTTTTTTAATGTCATGACTCGATCAAGAATAATCTGTGCTTGTCATTAGCACGCGAATTGTCAATTGTCACTTGCCACAAATTGTTCAATTTAATTTCAACGTGAGGTTAATTTGTATAGAGTTAAAACTTAATCACATATATTTTACATTTTTTAATTAGTTTATATTTCCTAATAATGACTACATCCAATATACAGCTCTTATGCAACGTCCTGAACAAATTAAGGTAATGTAACCAAAAATCTCTTCATAACTTGTCGATATAAATTATTTAATTTCAATAATAATCTTTATTGTTTTCTAGGATTGACCATGTTATTAAAAGATCCAGACATTGCCAAAATCCTAGATACCGGCCTCCTTATTGGTTTGTTCAAAAAGAAAGAGTGGTATGTATCAATTAGTAGTCATATTGATACAATTAAATTATAACTTATAAGTAACTAGTGTAAGAAAATAGTAATAAATGAACCTTTAGAAAATGAAATGTTTACATTATATGGACAACAAAAGTCCAGTCCAAAAATAAAGCAGTTTGATAAAATGGATAGAATTATATTGTAAAAGCAGGATGCCTTTATAATGTTCTATATTATTTTACTTATAGAATACGAAATCAGTTTTTCTTTTAATTATGTTTACATTTGTTAGAACTCAATAAAACATACATTAAATATCAACAGGTCAGTGATGATTTGTTAACACAAGATAATAAGGATTTTATTGAAGAAGTAAAGCAAGATAAACATAAATCTCAACTCATATTGGAATCACCTTTGGCTAACATTGAACCCCAGCAGTCAGCTGAATGGACTCCATACACCAGACGGGTTGGAGTTATTGCTCGTAAAATTGGAAATTATCCACTATGGTCAAAAGATGGTAAAAAATATCAAACTACATTACTACAGGTAAGTTATTCAATAGCTTAATAATTATATTGTTAACTATTTACATATATAAAATTATTGTGGAGGAAAAAGAAATGTACAAATTTCTCATTTAATTTTTCCAGGTTGTAGACAATCATGTCATAAAATATATTCCACCTGAAGAATTTAAACCAATGAAAATAGCTAATGCAAACTGGCGAGAAAAGAGGACTTTAGGTTGCTTGTTAGTTGGTTCTGAAACTATAGATCCGAGTACCGTCACAAAAGATTATTGTGGAATGTTTACTAATGTCGGAATGCTGCCTAAGAGGCATTTGTGCAGATTCATGGTGTCCCCGAGTGCACAGCTACCAACTGGTACACCATTATATGCTACGCACTTCAGAGTTGGTGATTGTGTTGACATCCGTGCAAAAACGTAAGTTAAGTAATTCATTTGGAGCAGGTTAAAAAATTAAAAAAAATTCTAACATGTGTGTTTTCTATCAGTGATTAAGAGTTTTTAGAGTTTAATCTGTATAAAATTATTCTAGACAGCAATGAAAATAAAAAAATGTTTTGTGGGTTTATGAAATCACGGTAAAAGTGAAACTGTTCGAACGGTTCCGAACACTGCTTTGTGTAGCGCATGTCGCGTGACGGTCGGCTGCCGAGTAGGTATACCTACTCGGCAGCCGCGATACACGTGACATGCGCTACACAGACCAAAAAGTTTGAGACGATGTAATAAAAGTTTCACTTTAAAAACCCTTTGGAAATTGTTCTTAATACATAATATATATATATATGTATATATATGTAATATACATAACTGGTATAGTATATAATACATTCAAATTTGGGAATTGTTTGTTATAGAATTGATCGAGGTTTTCAAGGTGTCATGAAGCGATGGGGTTTCAAAGGAATGCCTGCATCGCACGGTGTCACCAAAACCCACAGAAGGCCAGGTAACATCGGTGCTGGTGGTGAGAAGGCACGTGTTTGGCCTGGTACTAAAATGCCTGGTCACATGGGTAATAGGTGTGTAATCGTTTTTCTATGTGCCATATATAAAATATGGTATATTATTTTTAAACTATGGATTATTGACTAATATTTTAATGTGTTTCTAGTTGGCGTATTTTGCGTGGTGTTAAAATCCTGCGCATAAACACTGAACACAATGTCATATGGACGCTAGGTGTGGCAATTCCCGGAGAAACTGGTGCTATGTGCTATATCTATGATACAATATTGCCACTGAAGAAATTGAAAACACCACCCGCTTTTCCAACACAGCCTCATGTTGATGGTCTGCCATTGGAATATTATGATGAATCCATACATCAATTTGACCAGCCTACAATTACATATGAAGAATCATAGGAGTATTTTTCTTTAAGTACAAGTTAAGTTACAATAGAAGAAGTAATTTGAATAATTGCACTATAGTCCAATGTTAAAACATTTCTTGTTGAATGTTTAGTGTATAGTATAGTATTTATAAATAAAATATAAATAAATCTTGATTGTTTTATTTGCAAGATGTATGTATGCATTCTGATTCTAAAAATTGTATTCAAGAAATAAGTATTTAAAAAAATAAGGACTTGTATTTAAAAAAAACACATTTAGGAATTATTTTATTTATTTTATTTTAAAACTACTTGTAACTTATGTAGTACAATATTATAAGCTAACATGATGAATATTACTATTAAGTATTTAATTTTATTTTATATAACAATAAAATTAAAAGCACAGTACATTAAATTATCCTACATAAATAATATAAAAATATTTGAGTTTCCTTAAACATGAAAGCCAT
This sequence comes from Colias eurytheme, assembly GCF_061535395.1. Lineage (NCBI taxonomy): Eukaryota > Metazoa > Arthropoda > Insecta > Lepidoptera > Pieridae > Colias > Colias eurytheme. The sequence continues at coordinate 4,527,526 of NC_142981.1, read as the reverse complement.
AAAAATATGGTTTACAAAATTAATCAGCATTTATTTATCATCACTTTAATTGTGACTTGTCATTTATATTGAAAATTACATACTACAAAGTAATCCATGAACACATTATGAGAGTTACTGTTGATTAGGAGGTTGGAAACTGTATCCTGGATATGGCTGAGCACCAGCCGGGGGGGGTGCACCGGGAGCTGGAGCTCTAGCATATGGGTAGGGGGATGGCGGATATTGGCTAGGTGGATATCCCTGTTGATAGGCATGCGGAGGATAAGCCCCACCAGCTGGAGGGTAATTTTGTGGGTTTTGGGGATATGAGGACTGGGGAGGAGGAGCAGTTGACACTGAAGGGGCAGGACTACCAGGTTGCGAGGATGGATTTGAATATGGTGGCTGGCTCGCAGGTGGATATGGAGAAGGTTGTCCGGATGGAGGATATTGTTGTGGAGGACCACTTTGAGGTGGCCCACCAGATGCAGCTGTTGATGGTGGCCCATTATTTCCATGAGTACTAGAATTGAAAGTTGGAGATTGAGCAGATGGAGATCCATATCCTGTACTTGGGGGGTTTTGTGAAGTATATCCACTTGGTGGAGGTTGTGGTGATCTATTAGGTTGGGAAACAGGTGTTGAACCATAAGCAGAAGTGGGTGTTGTATTTTGAAAAGATTGAGTTTGATATGGCTGTGGTTGTGAAGTTGTTGTGTTATATGTGCTAACACCAACATTTGGATAGTTGGCACCTGTTTGAGGAGGGGGATATGCAGAATTTCCTGTATATCCCGGCTGAGATGGACCTCTCACTGGATAAGGGGAACCTGCTGCAGCGGGACTTCCAGGAGGGGGTGCATATGGTTGTTGCCCTGATGATGGCGGATAACCAGGGCCAGGATGTGTAGAAGGAGGGTAGTTATTAGGAGCAGTGGTGATTGGAGGACCATAGTTAGAGTTGGGTGGATATCCTTGGGGTTGCTGGGATGGGTTAGGAGGGCCATATCCCTGCCCTGGAGGACCATAACCTCCCTGAGGTGGATATGCTCCTTGATATTGACCTTGATACTGGTTTTGTGGGTATGGTCTTTGACCATATGATTGTGTTGGTCTAGTTGGTGCAGTTGAAACTCCTGATGGTGGACGATATGGTTGTTGCGGTGACCCTGGGACTTCCGCACCAGTTGCTGGGGGATTGAGTGCACCCTGAGGTACATTACCACTTGCTAGTTGATGTGGTGGCTGCAACAGTGAAAAGATCATAGATAACATTGAAAAGCATGAAATTGAATTGAGATCAATAAATTTTAAGAATGAATTCATAAGATTTGAATACGGTGATATAATCTTAAATCTGTAAAAACAATAAAATTATACATATACTCAGTGATCTTAATACATAGATTCATATTTATATAGCACTATAATTAATTATATAAAATGGATCAAGCATATTTAAATAAAAAAGAAGTAATAATGTGCTACAATGTAGTCCGTACCGGTAAAATAGCTTGAATATTCTGATTAGCGTCGGCCACAGATGCCAAGTAAACCAGATTCCTGTGCAGTACTTGCTGATATTGGTGGCATTCAACTAGTTGTCCTTTCGATTGATATTCTTGAATAGTTTGTATTAAATGAGCGTTTTCATCCAACATTTTCTGGATTTGAGCAGGACTTAACGGAGGCCGGTTTCCGCGAGGTGCAAAAGCCACAGACATTTTTAAGATTCTTTACTCGGTACACAAGGCAAATCTAGGAAAGTATCAAAGAGCTCTTATTAAAATAATCTATCGTTCGCTAAATGCTATTATTAATCCTTTGTCTTTTTACATTAAAAAGAAAAAGGTATAAAAATAATTTACACACATCACGTCTATCGATAGCAAAACACCACAGAGTACATTGAATATACGGGTACAAAACACAAAGCAATAAAAAAAAAACATTGTCTGAGTTGCGAGTTAGAAGAATATTACTTACCAGACTTAAAAAATATTGTAACGTCTTTTTTGCGATGAATATTTAAAGTTACATATATTAATTCCACAATATTATTTCGGTACTTTATAAGACATTACTTTGGAGGCTAGGAGGTACATGAGTTAGAACAAACTGATAAGGAATGAATAATAATATAACATGCGCTTAGCGTCGTTATACTTCCCTAAATCTAGGCACTAAATTTAGAAACTCATTTTTTAGGAATTAAAGTTTCTGTTCACACTGTCCATTTGAAACAGATTTAATGGAGATAACGATTATTTTAAAATTAAAAAAATGCAGAATTTATTTCATGATCGTTTTACATAATAAATCCCGTGTCACCGTTAATTCAAAAGTACCATATACGTATCTCACGAGGAAGTGTTATACTTCTATACTTCCTATTTTCTTCTAATATTTACTTAGATCTATTTATTTGTGTATTTATTCAAAGAAAGATATGCAATAGAAAATGTTCTATTCAAGGTTCTATTCATAAAAAAAACAAATGTCACGTTAAGTGATTGGAATTTGAGCGGATGGCAGATGCCAGATCTTTTCTCTATGTGCCAGATGCCACTGTCAGAGGATGAGAAAGCTGTTTGCGTTTTAATGTCATTTACATTTCTGTTAATTCATTGAATTAATATAATTTTCAAGTGGGCCCTATAAACGTTATTAACAACAAACAAATAAAAAAAAACATGGCATCAGTACTTGTTCCAGAAGTGCCAGCACCAGGATTTTCTTTTGAAAATTGTCAGAGGTGAGAATATTAACCTTGTCTATTTGGTGTATTATTTTGTTTAACTTTCATAAACAAGCACTGTATCTTCTTTTAGAAATGCATTCCTCGACCAAAAAGGCTTTCCTGCACCGAAAGCGACAAAAACCGGCACAACTATTGTCGGTATTATTTATGCTGATGGAGTGATTCTCGGCGCCGATACTCGTGCCACTGAAAACACTGTTGTATCAGATAAAAACTGCCAGAAAATCCACTATCTAGCAAGCAATATGTACTGTTGCGGTGCCGGTACTGCTGCAGACACCGAAATGACTACTCAGACTGTGGCTTCTCAATTAGAGCTTCAGCGCCTTCACACAGGGCGTGTGGTGCCAGTTGAGACCGCATCAACTCTCTTGAAACGTATGCTGTTCCGTTATCAAGGTCACATTGGGGCTGCCCTAGTGTTGGGTGGTGTGGACCGCACTGGACCCCATATCTATTGTATTTACCCTCATGGATCTGTAGACAAACTACCATATGCAACTATGGGTAAGTACTATTGCTACCAAAATTAAGTATAATCTCACACATGTTAATTATCATCAACCAAATATAACAAAAAAAAATCCTTAACAGGTTCATCATTAACTCTGGTTTTAATTTATAGGTTCTGGATCATTGGCAGCTATGGCTGTTTTTGAGTCACGTTGGAAGCCAAACATGTCTGAAGAAGAAGGCAAGAAGCTTGTTAGAGATGCCATAGCAGCTGGTATCTTCAATGACTTGGGCTCAGGTTCCAATGTTGACTTATGTGTAATCCGCAATACTGGCCCTGCCCAATACTTAAGAACATATGAGGAAGCTAATGTGAAGGTAAAATATGGCACTTACAAATATTTATCATATAATAAAAATTTCTGCTTATAATATAAAATATTTCGGAAAACATGAAACAAAAAAAAATCTCATTTTTCCTTGCAACAATTTTCTCTCAACTCTAATTAATCCATCAGTCCCCGGAATCACAGACACAATAGATAATCTATTGTGTCGCGCCCCGATCGGGGCGCTCGGTGGTCAATGGGTTAATAAGGAATCTACATGAAGATTGGTATATTAATATGTATAATTTTTTTATTAATTTACTTGGTTGCTTATTATTTGATAAGTTTGAAAATATATGAGTGTTTCATGAACTATGTCTTTTATTCCTTTTAAATTTCATTCAAAGTATTAAAAAAAAACTAATGAAATACAGATGTGAATTCAAGTTCTTATAATTTCAGGGTAAGAAGCAAGGTTCATACAGATACGCTCCAGGAACCACGGCAGTATTGAAGCAAAGGGTTATCCCTCTAGAGGTGGAGTCAGTGTCGGTTCGTCCAGTACAACCCATGGAAGTTGAACCTTCCCCAAGTCGCCGTTAAAATTTCATTTAAATAAAGCATTTTTTAAACATATTTTGTAGTTATTATGTATTTCGATTATCCTTTTCCTAATTATTCTTCACAATAATTGCCTCTCTTATTCATATTAAAATACAGAATCCAAATTATGACTATGTACTTGGCATTTTTTTTTTAATTCATTACAATAAAATGTGTCTCCATAACCTACTATGCTGCTAGCTGAATGAACCCCGCACTAAGCGTGCTGTATTATATTGTAATCGAATAATATCATAAATCAATGGGTAGGAACTTAGTACCTACGTACAACTAGGTAGTTTAGAAACAGTTTCATGTCGAATAATAAAATTATTTTGGAAAAGATAAATAAAAAACACCTTGCATTATTCGTAAAATATTTTAATAGCATTTGTTTTTAAGATTTGTATTACAATTCATATAAAGAGTCAAGAAGATATAAAAAATATATATAATGTTTTTCTTACACTAAATATTTATAAATAATAAGTCTTGAATGAATACTAATGACTAAGTTTCACAACTCTTTCAACTGGAATGGCATTACTTGTACAGTATTATAGTATGTAGTAGGTATTTCTTATGAATATTCTATTTTTTATGTAAAATAAAGTCCCATGTATCTTTCCATCTGAGATTCATTAAGTCGACTTCAGTGAGATCAGTGTTTCCATAACTGAGTACACTAAACTTTTTAAAGGTGAGTATTACATACGCCAGCCAAATTGCTATGCAAAATATAAAAATGTGAGCTAATGACTTTGTTCTTTCTTGCTTTTGTATTAAATAATAGAGGTGATCGATGACAAAAGAGAGAAGTAATATCTTAAACATATAGGCGGGTAAATAGTGATGTAGGAAAAGTGTGCGGTCCATGAAGAAAAAGGGGAGGTAGTGGAGCCAATAGCCTAGAAAGAGAATGCATCCGGCGTCATAGAATTTTTGTGAAGCTCTGGGCGGAAGATCCGTGATAGCTCTTCTTGTTCGAATGGCGTAGAGTACGAGGAATGCGCCGTATAATAATACTGAGATGGTACCCGCGTACCAGGTCACAAGGTTGCCAATTAGATGTACTTGAGCCTGCAAAACGAAAACAATTAAATTCAACTAATAAATGCATAAATATGTTTTGTATGGATTTTTTCTGGAATCGGGAATCATTTTTGTTAATATGTACGTACTTATCCTTTGAAATATCAGATAGTAAGAGATGATCCGTAACAAGTTTACATGTTATGTTTCTATTTGCATATCAGACGCAAGCTGCATTTGTGCATATACCATTTAGCTGAATATTTTTTCTATTCAAAGACAATAATACTCGCCGCCATCTTGCGTGCAGCTCGGAGCCGCTAGCCAGCACGCGTCACACTCACATTAGAGTCCGGCGAGAGCCAGTACGCGATGGAGCGCTGCAGCACGGGCCAGTGGTGCGGCTCGCTCGCGAACATGTGTCCGTGCGGCGCGTCACTCGCGTGCGCCGCCATCTTGCGTGCAGCTCGGAGCCGCTAGCCAGCACGCGTCACACTCACATTAGAGTCCGGCGAGAGCCAGTACGCGATGGAGCGCTGCAGCACGGGCCAGTGGTGCGGCTCGCTCGCGAACATGTGTCCGTGCGGCGCGTCACTCGCGTGCGCCGCCATCTTGCGTGCAGCTCGGAGCCGCTAGCCAGCACGCGTCACACTCACATTAGAGTCCGGCGAGAGCCAGTACGCGATGGAGCGCTGCAGCACGGGCCAGTGGTGCGGCTCGCTCGCGAACATGTGTCCGTGCGGCGCGTCACTCGCGTGCGCCGCCATCTTGCGCTGCAGCTCCACGAACTTCGCCCAGAAGGAGAGCCGCGTCGCTGTGGTGGGGATCATCTCTGCTGACACCAGCTCGCGTTCGCGCTCGCGACGGTCTTCGGCTGTAAAATTAATTGTTAAAGAATTTTTTTTTTATAAATGTTCAACATGTGGTTCAACATATATGTACATTGTACAGGGTAAATCGACCATTTAATTCCCGTTAAAGGCGAATAGTTTTCATCGTTTCTGATTTGAACCAAGCCGAAAATTTTATGAAAACAAAAGGTTATATGTAGGATCGGTTGTTATATTATGATCAAATCAGTCAGAAACCTTGTATTTACACATCACCAAATTAATTCTCACATTTCGAATATCGATGTTCCTCAACGTTCCAAACTGTATCCTGATGGTCAGTAGCCTTATCAGCGACCACCTCGTGCTGATGGAAGCCCCAGGCCGGCAGCTGGCGGCCGCTGAACCGCAGGGCGGAGCCCGAGGGCACGTGGAGGAGCCGCACTAGCGAGTGAATGCTGTCCCATGTGGCTTCTTCGGACTCCCGGTTCACGATCTCTACTCGCCAAAGATTCTGCGCTGGCATCGACACATTGTAGTCGATGTAGCACGATACTTCCTGGAAATACAGCCTTGTTGTACAATTTTAATAATATTTTATATCTATGGGTATTTTTGTTACTCAAAAAGCTGTGAATATACATTTTTGCAATAAAATTTTAATAATGTTAATTTTTGAATTACAATTCGTTACGAATAGGTCACTAATTTACATCTGTAAGAAAGCAACATTGTGTTTAATTTTAACATGGTTACTAAAATTACCATATTATATTATGTTAAGAACAAAGGACAGAGCCTTTCAAACTTGTATTTTAACGAAATTAGTTACGATATTTCTCATCACGGAATATATACAATACAATACAGAAACGAATGGAAAAATAGTTTTAAAATTTTTTCATAAGCACTCATCTACTACAAATTAGAAAATTAGCCTACCAATTCTCTTATAAAATAGAACAGATGGATTTAACATTTATTTCCCTACACTTGACCTATATTTCTCTACAGGAAATGCATGCATCATTGAGTCCGTGTACTAGCTGCACGACATCCCCATGTCGGATCGCATCCGGCGGGTAAGACACGATGTGCGACGATATTATGTAACTACTTCACATAAGGAGCTGACAAGACCCAATTTAACAGTGATTGCGCTCTCGTTTACTCCCATACAATTGGAAAGTGTGCGCAAATGAGAGCGCAATATCACTGTTTCTGGGCGGGGCCAGGTCGTAGAAGAAAATAATAAGAAAATATGTGATTTAAGGAAAAGTGTAGGTCATATGCGAAATATGACTCGTTAGAGGTTCAGGTATGAATATATGTTGACTTCGTGTTTTAAATTGCAGACCCGTACGTCAAAAAAATAAAGACATTGAATCGTTTAGTGATGATTTTAAGACCAATCTTTGCAATTATTTTCTATCGAGCCGATTTCATCCAATTCAATTGGGCTTAGTATTAACGAATCCAAAACGGAGTACCAGCACATGCGCCGTTATAGAAACACGAGACAAAAGCGGGAAGACCTAACTGTTGGAGACAGCATTTTTAAGGGCATAGCTACATTCAAGTATCTTGGATGTCCTGTAACAGACACTAATAGTAGAGAAGAGGAGATCGAACTTCGTGTCCAAAACACTCTTCGGTGTAACGCAGGACTTCATAAGATACTTGGGTCCAAATTATTGAGCAGACGTACAAAGTTTCGAATCTATAAAACCGTGATAAGGCCGATTCTTATGTACGGCTGTGAAACCTGGACGCTCACCCAAAAAGAAGAAAAGAAGCTTCTCGTAACGGAACGCAAAGTACTCCGTAAAATATTGGGCCCGATACCCTTAAACGACGGTAGCTGGAGAAGCAGATCAAATAAGGAGCTGGAGGAACTTTTTGCTGCACCAAACATCATAGGCGAGATTAAAGCGCATAGGCTACGATGGTTAGGGCACGTTCTGCGGATGGGAGATGATCGGGCTGCTAAGCGGGTTTACTTGGGGCGTCCCTCAGGCCGCCGGCCGGTTGGCCGTCCTAAGTATCGCTGGGCGGACCAAGTGAATAACGATCTCGTGGCACTGCACAGAAGAGACTGGCAAAACATCGCACTGTGCCGGGATAAGTGGCGTCTTTTGTTGTCTGAGGCCAAGACCCACTTTGGGGTCACTGCGCCAGATAGTAAGTAAGTAAGATTTCATCCAATTATGTATCGAGACCGTCCACGGTCTTCGAAATATGATGAATATTAACATATGTTTTTTTTTTGATGGGCTAGAATAAATATCTTTTCTTAAAAAACTGCTCAAATAACTTCAATTTTAACAAAATTGGGTCTTGTCAGCGCCTTAATGATCAAAGATCAAAGTACCTGCGCGTGGGGTGTCACAGCAGCGGCCACATCGTGCGAGTTGAGCGCTCTAGTAGTGAGTCCATGCACCAGCTGCACGACATCCCCGTGTCGGATCGCATCGGGCGGGTACGACACGGTGAGCGACGACACGTCGGGCCGCTTCACTATCCACCAGTTGTTGACGTCCTTGAAGCTGTAGCACGTGACCTGCTGCTGGTGCGACGAGCCGCGCCCGTCCGCGTAGCGCACCGGGTACACGTGCGCGTGCGAGTGCAGCCAGCACGTGCGCCCGTGGGAGTGTCTGGATTCATTTATTTTTTAAATAATTTAAATATAAATGTTTAAAAATTTTATTTACCATACATGGAGCAATAAAATAAGTAGATGTATTTGTAAGAATTCTAGTGTATAGTTTTAAAGTATTTCTACTTTTAGTGCCATATCACACTAGCGGATTGCGAGCGGTTTCAAAGCGGAGCGGGTGCGCAACGAATACGTTGCGGGCGCGCAACGAACACGCCGCGGTTGCGCAGCGAATTCGTTGCGGACGCGTCATTTTGTATACTCTCGCACAAAAGCCAGCCCTTCCGCCTTGCCTAACTTCCATTCAATATTTCCATCGTTTCTGTAGCACTCAATTTTTTAACCGTACTGTGGAAATGCACTTACTTAACAGTTAACTAAAGATGTAATAACAACTGGAGTTGTTAAAAAAAGGTGCTATAAAATTGAATTACTAGGACTTTTAGAATGTACCATACATTCCAAAAGTATGTAACGACTGACCAGTATAATCTCTCCCATAGCAACGTATGTTATAAAGAGATTTTGTGAACCTAATTATGAGCAAAGTGATAGTGAGTTGCTGGTTGCTTGATAAAATTTTCTATTCACTGCTATTTATCTAATAATAAGATAGCCCTGTTTTAGTTAAGGAGCTTTAACATTTATTTCACTAATGAACTTTCTTAATGAGCAATTAAGTTATCTGATTGCATTTCGACCAAGATTTAATAGATAAAACAATACCCTAAACATTAACATGTTATGAAACTCGTAAAAAATAATGATCTCATAATTATTATACTATCACAAGTTATAAGTAACAACCAGCACGGATTCCATTTTGTTAATGAGTGTACATGACTGCGACGTAAACGTTGCGCATCTGCCACGCGTCCGCAACGAATTCGCTGCGCAACCGCAACGTATTCGTTGCGCACCCGCTCCGCTTTGAAACCGCTCGCAATCCGCTAGTGTGATATGTCACTTAAACTCTTGTAAAAGGTGAATATTTTGGGGGTTCTTGCTAATTTAGACACTAAAGAATAATCGGCTTGCATTAGTGTACATTCACTTTAAAATAGAGCACCATAGACTAAATAAACATAATAAAGATTATTGATTACCTTAGAGTAATCTGGGAGCCATGCGCAACATGTAATGGTTGTCCTCTAGTTATACTAGCAAGGCCTCCTTGTAATGATGCTTGGAACGCACTAGACATAACACTATCATGGGGTCCAGCTTTTGGAAGCATTGCCAAGTGTGCATAGAATACACTCACATACACACTGAGTGGAATTATGATCAGTATAGCTACTCTCCACAATACCGACATCGCAAGACGTAAAGCAGATTCGACTTGTCCAAATCTGTTCCACATTTGACGTCCAACCAATATAAATGCCAAAAAATATGTGTAGAACCCTGAATATTTAATGCTGTAAATAATAATATATTATTTTAGATAATTATTGTAACTGCAATAATGACACTTTGGAAAATTAATGCAATTTCTGTTTACTTACGAGAAACAACATCCAAGTGATACTGCTCCTATACAAAGCCATAATATTGAAGCCAGACCAGTTTTTCTTGTACTTTTAATTACACACAGAATTCCCCACATGCCAAACAGAATTTGTATACTTTCTAATAGCATAAATCTGGATTGGGTCAGGAGACTATTTTCTACAAAACAGGGAATATGCAATTATATTACAAAATTGAAAATACATAACTAGACTATACTAATTAGAGTTTTATTTCATGACTGAATTTGTTAAACAAAGAAAAAAAACAATTCAATGTATAATCACCTTCAAATCTATGAAAAAATATACATTTTAACTTTTATCAAATGTAATTATTATTTGTTTTTAGAATTAAACATTTGCGCAGCAAGGAACTAAACGTTTCAAGAGGGTAGAAGCTATCGTTAGATAAACACAGATAGATAGCACTTATCCTTGTTTGTGAAACGCAAACTATGGATAGTTAAGATCTTACTGTTAACTGGGGATAGCGATCTATCTGTAATCGGAGATAGGTTATTGAAAACGGCCGTTAAGCACTTACAAGCACAGATAAAGAAAAAAATCCTTTAAACAAAATTGTAAGATACAACATAATGAAAAAATATGTTTGCTCGGAGTCCTCGGTGCGCGAGTCCGACGCGCACTTGGCCGATTTTTTGTTGTAATTTGACTGTATTTTCTATTGTTCGTTTGAAAAAAAAATTTGCTATTTTATGTATTTGTGTGAAAAGTGTAACAGCAAAAGTTGTAGAAAAAAAATTAATTATTATAAGTACATACAACTTTACCATTACACTTTTTTTATTATTATTTTTTAAATCGAAAAACCTGTTATTTGTCCTTAAATTACGACCATAGGTCGACCCTAATAAACTTTTTCTATAATTTTTGTTATAATATTCTCTTCCGTTACTGTTTGTAATTGATTTCATTGTTCTATATTACTTTTATGTCTCAGAATTCAATAAAAACATCATATTGAACAGTATTAATTTGTTAATTTAAAAAAGTTAATATTAAATTAGTGGGCCACTTAGGTCGTGGACCTAGCCCAGGGGGGGGTCATGACCCCGTGACCCCCCCCCTGGATCCGCGCTTGATTGCATAGCTTCTATCGCGGGCCTTAAGCGTGGCGACCGAATGTAAAAATTCCGTAACGAAAAAACCTAATACCCCCCACTCCAACCGAAACAGCGATGCGATGCTATGCAATAGCTTTACCACGGCAGTCCTCGAGTGCCACATATGTTTTTTTTTCTTATAAGAATAATGATTGAAAAGTTATATCAGTATATTATATAGAGACATAGATATTTATTTATAATACTTACCAAATAAAACCAATAAAGCAGCTAATACAGCAGTCACTTGATGTACTGAAGTCTCCAACATAAATTGATATGAAAGTGCTACAAGGATACTGCCACTTATCGCAGGTAGAATTCTTAAAGCTGTCACAGGTACATTTTCTGTATACGGAGATCCAATTCTATCAAAGGTGAAATTTCCATCATAGCCAGCCATACGACCAGCTAAATACAACAACTGTTTTCCTAATGGTGGATGAGCATCAAAAAAGAAAACCCCTTTTGTATAAAGTGATACGTATCTACCATAATGTAGCTCGTCAAAGCTGAAAATTAAAATTAATTAGGATAAGATATAGTATTTAACTATATTAAATATTTAAAGCAAACGAAGAAAACAGTATTGTTTCAGACAAAAAATAAAGCCAGCAAAAAATATTTATTATTGTCTATGTATTGATTAAAAAGATTAGTAAAGTAAACTTACACAATATAATGAGGATTGTCTAAGTTATACAATCTAGTGCAAAGACCTAAACCTAAGAGAATAAGAAATATTATATCAATTTCAATTTTTAAATAATATCTATGTGATATGTTTGTATTCTCTTCATATTTATCATCTTTGCATTCATATTCATTCTGTGCTGGGGCACCATCACCCTGAAATAAATGATATTTTAAATTTCAATCACTGAGTTATTATATATTTACTTTTACTCCAATTAATTTTATTTTATTCCTTATAAAGACCATTAATTCTTTTAATTTATATGTTGTATAGTAAAATGTAATGGTTATTTTTCGTGTTATCAAAAATACTTACGACTTCTCTTTTTAATAATTTTAAACTTTGTTCAGAATCCTCTGTTTCAGAAACTTTCTTGACCTCGTTTTGTTTGTTGTGTTCCTTTCTATTTTTCCGATTTTTTATAGCTTTTGTTGACTCCATGTCCATCTTAAATGCTTAACTCATGGAAATTCTTCATGTGATTGAAAAATTTGCGTTAATTTTAATTTTCTATTTCAAAATATAAACGTAAGCAAAATTTTCTAAACATTTTCAATCAGTCTCGGAGTTAACGGAACCTAGTATATTATTATTAGTCTGTGACGGAACTAATCAACTAACCGGTGTGAAGTGTGAACAACTGTCAAGGACAATACAAATATCAAAATATATTAAAATATTCTAGATTCAGCTTATTCAGTAACAATCTATTCTTATTCATTCAAATTTTTCAAAACACTTTTAAATTACCTACCTATTTAAAGATTTGTAATTATGTACAAATGCTATTTCTATATATGGCAAAAGGGTTTTTTTTTTAATATCTCCAATTGTCTTGTATCCTAGTATCCCGCCGTTTAACCGTCCAGCTGTCAATTCATCAATTGTCATTGTGAAGACTGAAGAGCCTCAATTTTTGAAAAATTACGCCGTAGCGGCCGCAAGATATGATTCTTGCATGATTCTTAACTTATACTAATATCATAAACCTATTGCTGAAGGCTGAAAGATGATAAATGCAGATTAATGTTTGTGACGTGATGAGTATCAGTCCTAGAATAATTGTGTTCCGTCGTCGCAGTGGAGTGAAAACAAAATTATATTGAATAGAGATTGTTAGATGCAACCAAATAAAACAGATTATTTGTTATTTTTTTGTCATTTCGTGCATTTTGCTTTCATTGTTTAGTTAAACACAATGACATCTTTAAATGCTGATATAGATTTAGTACAATGTCCAGTTTGTGGGAGAGATTTCGCGAAAAATAATATTGAAATTCATGTAAACAAATGTATATTTCTTAATACACAATCTGAACAGAGCTGTAAAAGACCAGGCTCACCAAATGAAAATACTTCATCACTTCAAATAAAGCGAGTTAAAAAGGATAAAGTAGACATAAGTTCCAGTTCTGCTATGGTCAGTTCTTTGATAACTTCTTTTCTTTTCGTCTTCTTTCAAAGACTTAAGTTTGGAATTTATTTGAAATGGGTGTAAACAAAACTAAATTTACTATATAAATTTTAGAATGTTGGTGATAAATCTCAGAATCAAACTGTAAATAAAGGAAAGAAAGACTACAATGTTAATAAAGATATACCTTTAGCGGAATTCATGAGGCCTTCCTTACTAGATGATATTATAGGTCACAAGGAATCTTTTGGTCCTGGATCTATGTTACATGCTATACTTTCAAAAAAGAAAATACCAAATATGATTTTGTGGGGACCACCAGGCTGCGGAAAGGTAAATGCTACTATTCCTCATAAATATAGCATTTTAATTACGAGTTTGGTTGCATGTATGGTGATGTCAAGCCCATAAATAAATAAAAATAAGTTATTTTTAGTAAACACAATTTACTAATATGTAGTAGGATTTCAGACATCAATAGGCAATGTAATTGCAAATGTATGCAAGGAACAAAGTAATTTAAGATTTGTCAAGTTATCAGCAACTATGTCAGGAATTAATGATGTAAAAGAAGTTGTTAAAGTTGCCAAAAATGAAGCTCAATTCAAACGGCATACAGTATTGTTCATGGATGAGATACACAGGTAATAAATTTAATTAACAACAACTTAAGACAAATACAAATTCCCTTAGCTAAATAATATTTTAAATAACTTTGAAGCTTTGAACACCAATCTGACAAGCTTTACTTGCTGATTTTGGAAATGTATTAAATAAATAATGTACATTACTCACATCATGAAGATTATACATTGGGAATGTGTAGCTGCAGTATCTATTATTCCATATTCCACAGATTTAATAAACTGCAGCAAGATACATTTTTACCACATGTTGAAAATGGCACAATAACTTTAATCGGAGCAACAACAGAAAATCCATCTTTCAGCTTAAACAATGCTCTTTTAAGTCGTTGTAGAGTAATTGTATTAGAAAAACTAACTGTTGATGATGTTACTAAAATATTAGAGAGATCTGTAGAACAAAATAATCTGGCTACAGTGGTAGATGAGCTAGAAGAAAAGTCTTTGGAAAATACTACAAAGTGAGTGGTATATTACTATTCTCAACTAAGCATATTGATTTTTTTATTGAAAAAAGGGGAAGTAATTGATTTCTCAAAATAAAGCCCGATAGGCTGTTTGAAAATAAATTATCATCATACTTTTGGAAAATTGGAATTGAGTTTCATTTCTGAATAGCTACAGTAAATACAATGCTTATTAGACATCTGCAAAAACTAATAGGTATTATGTTTAAGGCATCTCACTTATTGGTGATAAATACTAATCAGTTGAGGTACATAATGATTAATGATGTTAAATTATTATTTACTAGCTGTGCCCCGTGGTTTCACTCTCGTGGCTCCGCTCCTGTTGGTCTTAGCGTGATTATATATAGCCTTCCTCGATAAATGGGCTACCTAACACCGAAATAATTTTTCAAATCGGACCAGTAGTTCCTGAGATTAGCATGTTCAAACAAAATTTTCCACTTTATAATATTCGTATAGATTTTATTTTCTTCAAGATGTATTATAGAGAGAGCATCTTTGAAGTGGTTAGCTGAAATGAGTGATGGTGATGCCAGAATTGCATTAGGAGCACTGGAACTTGCATTAGCATCTCATGAAAAAGGGTCTGCTTCCACTCCTGTGATTACTCTTCAAAATTTAAAGGATGGAATAAAGGTAAACCATTTATATATTGCATTCATGCCATTATGAGTAAAAATGGCATTGATATTTTTAATCTCTCTCTATTAAAATGATAGTCTAAGAATTAGGTTGACAAATTGTAGGTATTATTAACTTTTAAAACATTATTTATGTTTTAGAGAACTCATATACTATATGATCGAAAGGGGGAAGAACATTATAATATAATATCTGCTATTCAAAAATCAATACGCGCCAGTGACGACAACGCAGCTTTATACTGGACTACAAGAGCACTGCACGGTGGAGAAGACCCTCTGTTTATTGCCCGAAGACTTATAAGAACTGCATGTGAAGATATTGGTAAAAAAAATTCTGTGCAAAACTCGTTCGAAATTATTTGATAAAAAATGTACATATAATGTGTAATAATTTGATAGGAAACTTAACTTTTTAAATAATCTCAAGGCTAAAGGATTTTGTAGGATAATAAATTCCCAATTATTGTCAGGCTTAGGCAATCCGAACGCGATAGTTGAAGCGGTAGCGTGCCTTGAAGGATGCAAGCACATCGGGATGCCGGAGTGTGACGTGTTGCTGGCGCAGTGTGCGGTAAGACTGGCGCGAGCACCGAAAAGCACAGAAGTTTATCACGCCATGAAAAGGGTTCAGCATTCTTTGAAAGAAACAAAAGGACCATTGCCGCCGGTTCCACTGGTTTTGCGTAACGCACCTACAAAACTGATGAAAGATTTGGGTATTTTATTTTTTATGGCATAAAATGTAATGTTAAAACTTTATTCTTTAAAAATTTCATAGATTTGATGTCAGATGTCTATTTGTGATATATTCAGTGTATAACAGTGTACTACTATCTCAAATTAGATAAAATTCGATGTAAGTTTCTATTTGATGAAATATATTGCCCATTTACATTTTAATATAATCAATAACAAATTCCAAATCACCATTATTACTATTTGGCCACGCGTGCGAATCTACAGATAACATTAGTAAATATTATAGAGATTTAACGTTGTAGCGGGTAATCCACTGAGCAGATTTTTAAAATCTTAGTTCCTTTAATTTTTCAACTTCCGTCTTGATTCAAAATGATTTCTGAAAAAATGACGAATGAACCTCTTAGACATATATAAAAACTATTACGAGTCCCAATTTCATTGCTAAACAATTTAAATTTCAGGATATGCTGAAGGTTACAATACGCGACATCGAGATTCTTCTGGTTTTGTATATATGCCGGAGGGTTTAGAAAATGTCAACTTTTTTAATGAGGATAATAGCTAAATCTCAACGAAACTATGATAAGAATAACTAAAATATTTACTGTTATATATGTACTTATGTTCACTATTGTTAAGATTATTAAAAAATAACGCAGAAATTCTAGTGTCATTATTTTTATTCGGATAATCTCATTTCACAATTTTTTATGACATGGTAAAAATTTACTATTTACAAGTAGTAGACATTATTGTAATGTTACAATTATCTACAACATTGTACCTTTTCACTTACTTTCCCTAAACACTGTTCTATTTTATTTTATAAAAAATAAAATAACATTATTTCTTATTTTACAACTTTTACTGCTGCACATTGTGCAAAAAAATACTCAATAGAAATATATGCTGGGCAGCATTCATGTCATTACATGTAAAATCTATGCAATGTAATGTTTTGTTTGTAATTTTGTAAAATAGCTATTGCTTACAAACAACTTCATCATGTACTGACTGAATAAAGCCTCACTAATATTTACAAAGCAACTGCCAAATCCATACACAATCCTTCAACACATTCATACGAAAATATAAACTAGCAAGTACCTTATTATCCTAGCAATTAATTTTTATCTAAACTAAATTATAAATGAGATACAGAAAATGAAGTCCAAGTTTTTGTACATTTTAGAAATAATGCTTACTACGTACTACTTACTGAACTACAGGCAACTAAATAATTGTCTAAAATAAATTAGAATCAGACTTCTAATTTGGATCCTTATGCGAGGAACAAAATTTATTTTGCTTTTGATTTTTTACACAAATTTGTTTCACGTCAATAATCCATAAAACAATAAATAATTTCAAGATAATAAACATGTATAAAGTGGAACGTTTACAGACGAAACAAAATATATATAATATTATAGCTAATGCTATATTGATTAGAACACATAGTCCGGCCCGGCCATGTCTATGGCCCAACGGAATTTATCACGTTGTGTTTTGTTGTATATTTTTTCAATGGGCACATTATGCTTCTTGCACCTGAAATAGATAGAATAGTATATTAAATATAAGAATAAGATAGAAAACATTATATTACAGACAATATTTTAACGATTAATAAGAAACATATTTACCATGAAACTGAAATACGAGGGTCGAGATAATTGAGCTTAGAAGTGCCAAGTGCAATTGTTTTATTTTCATCTTTATCCGTTTCTTGCAGTTCCAGTTTCTTTAATTGTTCCCTAAGACGCTCTAATGCCTTCTTCTTTTTATCACAGGCCAGTTTTTCCTTAACAGACCCTCTCTTTGCAGCCTTACTTGCTTCTCTCAAATCTTCTTCAGCCTCATCGACTTGGTCTCTCTTAGCTTGTATTTTTTCTTTAAGAGCTTCCATTGATTTTGAATGACCTAAAGCATACATAGTTTTATTATAAAATTGTTTAAGAAAAATAATTGCACTCCTAATTTAGTGCAATTAACAAAAATAAATAATGAATACCACTATGACATGACTCATATCATACATACCTTTTGGCACTGCACGTTGATGGTTACATAAAATAGCAACCGCACGATTCGCTCTGTTATAGGCCAGAATCATTTCTGGAATTGTTGCATCTGGATCGGTTAATTCTTCCAACTGCCTTTGAAGGGTAATAGATGCATTGTATGTACGGAAAACTTTAGCTGTTAATCCAGGCATCAAATCCTTTAAATGATCATTAAGTGTTTGGGTGTTCAGTCTATCAAATAGATCATCACTGCCTTTTTTGTTTTCCATAAATAATTCAAGATTTTTAAATACACGTTTTTCCACTGGCACCTCATTATAATATCTAATAGAATCTTTACCAAGAAAATCGAATACAACTACGTATTCTTTTCCATCCTTTTCTTTGTGCAATTCAATATGTTCAACTCGCAATGAACAACAGCCCACTGTATCTGCTTGATCATCATCTTTTTCATTACCTGCTCTCAACGCCAGACGATCAATAAAGTATAATGCCACGGCACGTTGACGCACACGCATTTCCTTTGCTTTCCAATCAAGACGATATTGATTTCGTATTTTATCAATACACTTGTGCAGTTTGCGAGCTGTTTCATATTTCTGCCAATCTTTTTCACCTTTAAGTTTTGAACTTGGATTTAACATAACATACTTTGGTTGACCCTGTACGTTTTCTGTCCATGATGCTAGCCATGTGACGGTATTATCATGACGCACTTCCTTCCATTTATGACCAGAAGGTGGCTTGGGTATTTTACTATCTTTAGAACAATTAATCAAAACATCTTCAGGCATAACACGTCTTTTTAACATACCCATCTTAGGGTGTTCACCTCGCCCTCTGAATAGACCTGGAGGTTCAATCCTGAAATTACCAATTTTTTCTTTGTGCCCATCAATTATACAAAAGCCATATTCTTTTTGTATTTCTTCATTTTTAGCTTTAATAGCAGCCTTTTCCTCTTTTGATCGATTTTTATTTTTTTCTGAGACACTTTGGAAATAGGCTTGCATTTCTTTGAAATCACATTTGGAAAGATCTTTAATAATTTTAGCTTCTTCAGATGTCATAACCTTACGCCAATCATTAAAGAAGTTATTATTGAATGTTGATTTAGTGGTGTAATCATGATCAAGCATACGAGCGTAGAATCCTGCAACCTCTTCAGTATCTTGAGATAGTCGCATCTCTTTCCCATCATAACGGAATTTAACATTTGATGGCAAAGGTTCGTAGGGCGGCGCAAAAAGAGGTCCTTTGTGTTCAAGAAAGCGCCATTTAGTGCCATCATCATGTTTCTGTTCTTCCCACCTAAAGAAAGGAAAAATTATTAAGTATGTAGTATTCTAAATATTTTAAAACAGGTTTTTCAATTTCAATAATAAATAAAGTCAAATTACTTTTTTCTAGATATTCGCAATTGACAAACTAACACGGGACTAAAATTTGACACGCGTAAAACTGATTTTATTTCACATAACCTCACTGCCAATGAAATCAACATATCTATTTTTCCGCATTTATATAACCTCAATCTATATTTCTGTCACTGTCAGTAAAAAATTGGTAAGAGCGCCATCTAGCGTAGTAATTTAATAACAATATAACCCATAGTGACATTTATATCATGTTACTATCAACAAAGCAAGGAGTACAAACTTTTTCAGAATAATTATTCATATTCTATATAATATAGAAGTTTAATTAATTTTATCCCTCCCCAAGAATGTTACATTCTATACTGTTATTAAAAGCTATGTTAGTTATTTATGTTAATGAAGCTTGAAACATTTATGAGCGTTCATGCCCTAGAATCTGATTACTTATAGCCGGAAATGCTGATTTAAGAAGTACTAAAAAATATGACTTATTAAGTTTTTAGTAGGTAATTATATTTATTTATGTATTATTATTTGCCACTTCAAAATTTGTTTCTTGGAAGAAAAACTTTCTACATTTTGTATATAGTTGTTCCATTATAAAGGTTTTTTTTTTCACAGGCCGTTTTTGGAATTCATGGTTGAAGCTTTACGTAGAAGCCAGATATTAGTAAAATTATTAGACTCCCGTCTGTTTTGACGTTATATTTCAATAAACCGATTAATTTACTAGTTAATGGCTTAAAAAACACTCCAATAAATTAATTTTCATTCAAAAACAATCCACTCAAACGCACATATTTTGTTGTTTTTCGAAATATTTGCGCGTGATTTTCGTTATAAAATGTAATTTATTTGTGTCTATATTAATAAGTGTCTAGTATTTAAGAATATAATAATAAAATTTTAGTAAACAAATGTGTATTTTTTTTACAACGAATTATTTAAAATTGCTCCAAATACGGCTTGTTGCTCAGTAACGGCCGGTACTACCTATATTTCTTGCTCTGTGGCATGTCTGTAGCCGGTACGCGTTGAGCGGGAGTAACGCTCTTAACTAATCCTATGTAAGTACAATATTGTTTTATTGAGAGAGATCTCATCTCTATACTAAATGTAAAGAAGTTTTTTTTTTTATGTTATAACGTAGGCAATTTTGTTTAAATTCTCTTGTAATGCTCAATTTTTTTTTTATAATACATACATAAAAGTGGGAGATATAAGCTTTTGAATTAATAAGGGTTCTTTAGTGTTACAAATTACAATAAATGGAATAGTAGTCAAGACATGAAATATCACAATGAAAATAGTGATGAATTAATGTTGAACTTGTTGCAATTCAGTTGACACATTGTATGGGCTTAAACATAATGATAGAATTAACCAAATTGGTTCAGCCGTTCTCGAGTTTTACACCTAGCAACACATTTGGCGATTCATTTTCATCATAAAGATTCAACATTTCTCACCATTTCCAAACTTCCTGTTCTTCTTCCTTGCCATCCTTTTTCTTGCGCTTGGTGGGACTAGGATTTTCTTGAGGTTCTGTTTTCTCAACCTTTCGTTTTTCTGCCTTCTTTTTCTTCTTTTTAGGCTTTTCTTCTTCCTCTTCATCCTCATCAAACTCACTTGGCTCTAAAAGTATTGAAACAAGGGATTATAATAGCATAGGCTTCAAAGTTTTATATCTAACTAGCGGTCCGCCCCGGCTTCGCCAGTGGTACATATTTCGCAATAAAAGGTAGCCTATGTCCGTTCTCGGGTATCAAAATATCTCCATACCAAATTTCATGCAAATTGGTTCAGTAGTTTAGGCGTGATTGAGTAACAGACAGACAGAGTTACTTTCGCATTTATAATATTAGTATGGATTTTTAATGACATAAAAAAGTTTTATGTCATTGTCCTTTTGTACTAACATAAACTTATATAAATTAGGCCCTAACATTTTGGAGATACATCTGAAATTCATGAAGTATTTATTTATTTCATATTGTTTAATGTTTATATTTTTTTATAAATACTTTTACTTTGTATTGTTAACTCTTGGTGGAAAAATCAGTTTTTTTTTAAGAAACACACATTCTTTATTTAGATAAATAAAAGTAAATATAATGGAACATGAGTGAATAGTGTGTTTCTTTAAAAAATCTATTGATTTTTTTTAAGAAGAAAATACCTCCATTCAATGTGAAATATAAAAGAGAGCTATGTTTGTTACACCACACACACAACACAAAAATTCTATCTAATCTTTCTAGCTTTGGTAGTGCTGATGCATGCAGTAAGACACATATAATTTATAATGATTTGAATAGATTGATTATATAATAGTAACACATAAGTTAATTACCCTTTTTAATTTTCTTTTTAGATTTTTTTCTTTGCAATAATGGAGTATCTTCTTCCTCTTCTTCACTTGCTGCACGTTTCTTCACTTTCCTTGATGTCTATAAAAAAATACAGCATTCTGTAGATCATGTTTCAATAGAAACACAACATACCATAGTGCTACATAACAAACAAGAGGAAAATAAATGTAAGCGCTCATTTGTTGTTATTTAATACCTACTACATACATGTAAACTTAAATTGATTTCAATAGACAAGTGATGATTTATTACATAAAGTCACCAATTTTATTGTTAATTCAATTACCAAAGGTTGATCTTGTTCATCATCACTGTCTTCCTCTGGTGGCAATTCAGATAAAGGCTCGTCTTTGAACTGTGACAGTGAGTAGTCACAAGAAGACATGGTGGTGTTAACTCCAGCATATCCATCGTCACTTTCCACCTTAATTTCTTCCTTTATTCGAGTTTCATCAATCTGTTATAAAAAATATCACATTATTATATGAACTCATTTACATATTTAACTTTATCGTTAATCTTTACATCCAAAAATACCTGTAAGGGTTTTTCTTTCATAGGTGAGTCTTGAGAATCAGAATCAGATTTAATTACTTTATTGGTTGATTCGCTGCTACTCTTCTCCCGATATTTACTTGAGCTGTGTGATAAATTGTTTAACTTTATGTAATTCTTATTACTAGTAGAATAATGAGTAATTGAAAAGCACTTATAACATGTCAGGGCAGTTACCATTGCTAATTAATGAATGAATTAATTAACAATATACTTATATAATTCCTGAATAGCTAAAATTGCTAAGAGTAAGCAAATTTTTTATACCTTTCCAAAATCCAAAAACAAAATTTACTATACTTTACCTATGTTTATCTTTATCTCTTGAACTTGAGTGCTTGTCACTTCTGTGTTTGTCTTTGTCACTCTTGTGTCGATCATGTTGCCTCTCTTTGTCCCTATCTTTAGATTTGTGCTCTTTATCCTTGGAAGAATGATCCCTCTTCTTATCTCCATCACTGGACTTGTGTTTGTCCCGATCGCTTCTGTCTTTCTCTTTGTCACTCTTATCCTTGTCTCGATCTCTGTGCTTATCTTTATCACTTCTATGTTTATCCTTGTCACTGCGTTCTTTATCGGAGCGTTCCTTGTCCTTTTTGTCCTTATGATCCTTTTCACGGTCCTTATCTTTGCTTGATGATTTATGGGAACTGCTGTGGTTTTTACTGCTAGAATGCCTGTCTTTCTCTTTATCCCTGAAAACAATTAGAGTATTAAAAGATGATTATTATATAGATATTATTATTGAAATTACAAAAAATTAAAGGTTATGTGACAAAAAAAATCTATATCCTACTACACATAACCTATAAAAGTTTGCTTTCTGTTCGTTCAAGAACGATAACTTCTAATGCTCACCCTAGTTATAGTATTAATGAATGAAGTGTGGTCGGAACATTCTAGAACACTTACCTGCTTGAACTGCTGCTATGTTTGGAAGAGCTCTTATGGTCGCGGTCCTTATCCCGGTGTTTATCCTTGCTAGACGATTTGTGGCTGCTTTTATGCTTTTCAGAATTACTGTAACCGTTGTGAATACCATTCACGTGTTCGCTCTTATTACCATTAACTTTTCCCTGAAAAAAAAAAAAAAAAATTACAACAAATTTTAGTAAGACGATAAACGTAATATTTCAGAATAAGGTGAATTTATTACTTTAATGTGAGATGAACAATACAATAAATCCATCCATTTTGCATAGGGAAGCTTGGCTTCTGTTCAACGTGAAAAGTACAGTAGACGCCATATTGGGACTTAGAAAATTTTTGCTTTGTCGTACGCGGCTACACTAGTAAATACGAAAATCAGGACAACATACATATCCCAAAATGCGAGAAATAGAATAGTTATTTAAAATAAATTGATCTAGGTACTTACGGAGGCACAGTCATTATCACTGGTTGGATTTTCAACACTCATTTTGCCTACGTATACGCCGTTTGTTCGAGATCAAGATTACATGAGGCCGGTGGACGGAGCGCAAATTCTAAGTGCCGAGCTAGGACGACTACGCATGCGCTGGCTATTCGCAATACTAAACAACTTCACATCGAATAGTTCAACGATCTCTTTCGTTCAAATTTCATTCTGTAAAAAATATATATTGCCGGATTTACCGAAAAATACTTTATATGTACAATGATCGATTGATTGTGTGCAATCAATTTATTACAATATTTTATTTATATAATAATCAAACATTATAAAAATAAACATTTACTCTTTGGTTCTACCGTGGTTCTACCTATTTGGGATCTATTTATTTATATTTTTATATGAGTTTGTAAACATTTTAGCTTCATTTTAGCCTTAAAATCCTATTTGGATACTCCGTGTATATTCTTAATATAATTGCAATATTCATTATTATTTCCATTTGTCCACGGGTACGTCCACAGGTCAAATAGAATAGCAAGAAGTAAATAATAATATCTCTCAGGATCCTACTCAAGATAAATAGCACAAAATATAGCCAATTCAATACCACTTTTGTATTGTCTGTGGGTTACTGGGTGTTCTGTATTTTTGACTTTCGACCACTTTTGACGTGTATTGTTGACAAATTGAAAAATTTACTATTTTTAATTTAACCTTACTAGTTTGTAAATTGTACATAAGAAAAGGATTTATGTACGAAATGCCGATTTATTTGGCAATATTGTATTTATAAATAGACAAATATTAATTATATAAAAATAAGAATATGTTTAAATTAAACTGACATAACTATTACTGTTTTTTTAGTATTCACTAAGACTGATTTTTCAGTTAGTTTATTGTAGGGTATATAAAATTAGACTAAAATATGAGTACTTTGGCTACTGATGATGTAAAAGGTGAAGGAGAAGGTAATTCGACAGGCAATCCTTTAAAAAGACGTCTGGCGCAAGATGCTGATTCTGAAGATCAGCCACCAAGAAAAGTGGAACACACTTCTATTGTTGCTGCGCATTACAACCATTTAGAAGAGAAAGGTCTGAGGGAACGATTTAATTCACCAATATTTTACTTGAGAAACTTTAATAATTGGGTAAAATCTGTCCTTATCCAAGAATATGTTGATAAAATTCGAGAAAAAGATTATGGCCGACCATTAAAAGTACTTGATATATGCTGCGGCAAAGGTGGAGATATGGGCAAATGGCAGAAGGCACGTGTGGAACATGTTGTGTTTGCAGACATTGCTGAAGTTTCTGTTCAACAATGCAAAGAAAGATACAAAGATATGAGAGGTAATTCATTTTCTGCACAGTTTATTGCTGCTGATTGTACAAAAGAATGCCTGCGAAACAAGTATGTAGATCCTTCCATTCGATTTGATATAGTAAGCTGCCAGTTTGGTTTGCATTATAGTTTTGAAAGTTTAGGCCAAGCAAGGCGTATGCTAATGAATATTACTGAATGCCTTAAACCTGGTGGATATTTTTTTGGAACATTACCAAATGCAAATGAAATAGTATCTCGTGCTCAAAAATCCGAAAATGGAGAATTCGGAAATAGGATTTACAGCATCAAACTGATGTTCGATGCAAAGGATGGTTATCCATTATTTGGTGGAAAATATGATTTTCATTTGGAAGGAGTTGTGGATTGTCCTGAGTTTTTAGTCTATTTCGATTTATTTCAGAAGTTAGCTAGCGAATATGATCTTGAATTAGTATACAAGGCGGGATTAGCAGATGTATATAAAGACCATGTGGAAAAATATAAGCATTTACTATACAAAATTAAATGTTTTGAAAGTTATCCGCCACCACCAGGCAAGGATTTGATTGCTAGTGAATCTGAGTATGAACATGCAAAAGTATTTTGGGAGAATCACAAAAATACAAATGAACGTTATAGCCTTAGTACAATGAGCAAATCTGAGTGGGAAGTAGCAAGTGAGTACAAAGTGTTAAATTATATTATACTGTCTCTGTTATATTTGTCACATACAAATAATATATTTACCTAAATTATCATAAAAAATAAAATTTTTTGTTTTAGATGTATATATGGCATTTGTGTTCAAAAAATGTAAGAAACAAGAGAAAGAACCAAGAAACAAGACGGATGAAAACCCCTCAAGTGATGCGAGTTCTAAACAATGAGGTTTTATGTATAGATACATTTTAAGTACATACTGTGTAAAATTAAGCACTTGCATTAGAAGTATAAATAAAAAATTATCTACCAGAAACATTTTAAAACAGGTTTCATATTATACAGTACAGTAAATATTATACAAATTTTGACAATTTTTCATTACTATAATTGGAATAATATATTATTCTGTGTATGACATTTGTGAACATGGCATAATAAGACATAATATTGATATAATATATGGACAAGCAGGTTTAAAAAGTTTGCTCAGTTATTGATGTTATTAACAACAAAGTTAAATTGAAAAAAGTTATGAGAAGGTATTTAGTGACATTTCATCTAATAATCTTAATATATATAAATCTCGTGTGTCCTCATGTTTGTCCTCAATGGACTGCTAAACGACTTAACCGATTAAAATAAAATTCGCACACCATGTGCAGTGCGATCCAACTTGAGAATATAGGATAGTTTAAACATGTAGGTACTACGGGCGAAGCCGAGGCGGACCACTAGTAGTTCATATGTTACGATAAGTAGGTAGTACATACTATAAATTGACTTGCTAATGCCATAGAAACAAGTTAATAAGTTTGCCTATTAATTACGCATAATATCACT
This sequence comes from Colias eurytheme, assembly GCF_061535395.1. Classification (NCBI taxonomy): domain Eukaryota; kingdom Metazoa; phylum Arthropoda; class Insecta; order Lepidoptera; family Pieridae; genus Colias; species Colias eurytheme. The sequence goes on along the minus strand of NC_142981.1, from coordinate 4,501,125 downwards.
ATATTGTTTCATTGTTTTTGTGATTTGTTCACAAAATATATATATATATATATATATATTAAATGTTAATAGTTTTAGTGATAATTTCTTCATGCAAGTGCTATTTTATAAATAATGAACCAATAAAAAGTGTTATTGTGGCCATGGACGTATAAAAAAAGACGGACGGTATATCGCATATATACATTGAGTGAAGCCTAGTAATGGCGGCGAAACATCCATGTGTGTGTGCCATGTTGCCATGGCAACAGCTGTCCTGATGAAAATGGCGGCTGTATTTTTTTTCTATAAATTTTGCCGTAATAATTTTGTCATTAAAACATAAAAGAAATAACTTGCTTCCCTGTGGAATGTAATCCCTTGTGTTTTGTTATTTAAAATTGTACTGTTGCGGCACCATTTAACCACACAAGACGGCATTTTAAATATTTTTTGTGAAACAGTGACGCAGTTAATCAGTCGGTAGTTCACGACGTAATGGCGGCCGACTAGCTTACTATGGTGAGAGTGTGTGCGTGTTTATTGTCTTTACACGATCGCTAGCTTACTATGGTGGCTTCACGTTGTTTGTTCGTAATACGGTGTCCGTCTTTTTTTATACGTCCATGATTGTGGCATTAATAAAAGCATTTGTATTTCGAAAATACTTTTTTGTTTTTTTTTTCACCCTTAATCCTGTAGAATATTAGCAGGAGCAGGCTGCAGGACTGTCACTTCGACGTAATTAAAATGTACCTACTTACATAAAATAATTTCTACAATTTTAATTTTGAAGAACTTCTTCGGTAAAAGCACACTGACGATTTCTCAAAATTCTCGAAAAATCGTTCGGGTTACTAAAAAAAATATTAATTACCCGCAGCTTCGCCCGCGCAGTCAAAGAAAAACCCGCATAGTTCCCGTTCCCGTGGGATTTCCGGGATAAAACCTATCCTATTTCCCGGGGTAAAAAGTAGCCTATGTCCTTTCTCGGGTATCAAAATATCTCTATACCAAATTTCATGCAAATTGGTTCAGTACTTAAGGCGTGATTGAGTAACAGACAGAGTTACTTTCGCATTTATAATATTACTTAGTATGGATTTGGATTATGAATAATAAAAAACTAGGTATTACAAAAAATTACTCTTCCCCATCGCTATCATCACTACATATAGTATAAAACAAGTCGCTTTCTCTGTCCCTATTTCCCTATGTCCCTTTGTATGCTTAAATCTTTTAAACTACGCAACGGATTTTGATGCGGTTTTTTTAATAGATAGAGTGATTCAAGAGGAAGGTTTTAGTATTTAATTTATTAGGTTTTTAGACAAAGCGGGCGTAGCCGCGGGCGGTAATTTAGTAAATACATAAAAAACATCGTATATTTTGCTAAATGGCTCTACTTTTTAGGGGTTCGTACATAAAGGGAAAAACGGGACCCTATTACTTGTATATCTACGTAGTATATTATTATTAATCTGTGCTATTACTAAGCCTCCGCAGTCCGCTCCACTGTCTGTCTCCATCTCAGGTCTCCATGCTGTATCTCATAAACCGTGATAGCTAGAAAGCTGAAATATGATGAAAAAATATGATGTATTTCCGTTGCCGTGCGCGAGTCCTACTCGCACTTGGCCTATTGAAGGTAGGTACATATTTCAAATATCAAAGAGAAGGATCATAGTGAACAGTTTGAAATGAATGTCTTTCTAGCTTAAACTTTCGTAATATTTGTTGATAACTTTCATAATGAAAATATACGTCTTGATACGTATTGATAAGTGAGACTTCACGTGTTGATAAGAAATTCATATTTCATTTAATTGTTAATCGTAAAATTTATAGGTATTATTGGTAAATTGTATTTAATCAGTTGCGTGTTGCATAATAATTATTAAAATAATATAATTATTAAAATAATAATTATTAAATTATTAATAATAACAATCGCATTTATTTGTAAGTAGGTAGGTACATACTTTAAAAATGTTGTTTTTTTGTAGACTACAATAGTACCGATAATAATTGTAGGAGACAATCAAAACACGTATGCTAGTGCGTGTGCAGGTATTCATGAGGAGAGACAGAGCAGGTTCGGAGGCCTGGGTTTAACGGGGGCGGAGGCGCGGGGGCTTGTGCCGTTACGTGGTGCGCGCGCGGCGGCTGCTGTGCCACGAAGCGGACGTGCTTCACTCAGTTCGTGCGCGAAAGTCGTTACCTGCGTCATACGATCGTATTTTCTTCACACGCGAAACATATTTTGGTTTGATAGGGTGAAGCAAATCGGCCAATTGAGCGAATAAAATTATTATTAATTTAATTGAATAAGTCACTGCCGAGGGTTAAGACGCGGCATTATTAGTTAAATGCAGTGCAGCCTTGTGGTGTGAGAAAGCGTGTGACGTCAGACCGGCCGGAGGAATCATATGTTAAACACGGATGCAGTGATGGAATGTGGCGTGTTGTGTTGATGTGCCATGGTACGGTGGCTTTGTTTACCTGGTTTGAAGTAGCGCCGTCAGGGCGCGAGTCCTTCGCAGGAACCATGCGTAGAAAAAGATGAGCCAGGATGCTGAGAGCTTGGTAATATCATTTCCATATTTCCACATATTTAAAACTTCCATGTCGAACGAATTGTGCTTATCATTCCACATTTTTCACTGTGTGTTGGGTTAACAGAGAATTCAATAAACAATACATATTTCCATACTGTGTTCGACGTCTACAATGATCTAAGACGTCTACCCACGATGATTGACCGAAGTTGTATCATGTATACGTACCTACTTATATGCGAATTTATGTGTAAACTGTTTTCAGAACAGGCTATTTTTAAAAGTGATGATATAATTATTGAATGTAATGAACGTCATTTTTTCAAGGTGGCATTCTTGGAATTAAATCACGAAGATATCTGAATAAAAATACCTACTAATTCTAAACGCAAGTTTAAAAAAGTGTACCTACCTAGGTATATTGGGTAGCATTTTTTCAAACGTTACTCTTTAATACATAATAAAAATAGTACCTAACTACGTACCTAATAACTAAGGTGTTTGTTGATTGCAAAAATTTACAAAGCATCATGTACCTATCACATTACATTAGGTATTTTTTACAAGAACAACTTAACGTAATATAACTAACATACTTAACAAAACTTCTCTCTTTTTTAATTTAAATATGTATATTTTATCTATTAATAACGCCTCTAATAAGGTTTCGAAAGTGTTCGTGAGACTTCAACAAGTGAAGCAACAGCCAACTTGGTTGCCACGCTATTGTTGCAGCACATGAATTACAATATGATCAAATAGGTATAAACAGTTGTATTTGAATGACATCGTTGGGTACATTAAGTTGGTCACAATCAGTAGGTATTGTACAATATAAACGTTTAAATGTTAAATCGTGTAGTATACAGTACCGAGCCAAAGAGCCGAAGAGCGTTCCATTGCGCATAATCGTATTATAGACCTAAATCTTATAAAATTCTCGTGTCACAATGTTATGGCTGGCGTCCACTAGGCGGATCGGGCCGGGCCGCATCGCAACGCAAAAATACGCCGGCCTATGTTTTGTATGAAACATCGTCCATTAGCGACGGATCGGGCCGGGGCGGGCCGCAACGCATTGGCGGATATCGCTTCGCAGGCGGATTTCTGCCGGCGGTGCGCTGCGGCCCGGCCCGCCCCGACCCGTCTAGTGGACGCAGGCAGGCGGATGTGAGCGGCGAGCGTCTGTTAGATAAAATCCGCCTAGGCGGTCCGCCGCGCCCCGTACAGGTGGACGCAGGAGCAAACAGCGCGTCCATTAGAGACGGCCCGTTGCGATGCGGCCCGGCCCAATCCGCCTGTAATGGACGCCTAGCATTAGTCTGCATACTCCTCCGAAACGGGTGGACCGATTCTCATGAAATTTTCTGTGCATATCGGGTAAGTCTGAGAATCGGCCAACATCTATTTTTCATATGTACCACGGGCGAAGCCGGGGCGGGCCGCTAGTCTATAATATAAAAATGAATCCCGAAATGTGTTGGTAAGCGCATAACTTGAGAACGGCTGAACCGATTTCGATAATTCTTTTTTTATTATGTATATTCCTTGAAGTACGAGGATGGTTCTTATCTAGAGAAAACGTAAATATGTACCATGGGCGAAGCCGGGGCGGACCGCTAGTAAAATAATGAATAAAAGACAGGAAAACAGTAATACCTATATTTGGTTTTTCACTTTCTTCTCGCGTCTAGCATAACAAATGCTGTAATAGCACGGTGTAATTCGACAACGCATTTTTCGGTAGAAAGTAGAAGTGAACGGGCCACCGCGACCGGCCAGACCTTCGAATTAACGCGCACGCACTATGTAGATACTTGTATACGTAGTATATTATTATTAGTCTGTGTAGATACCTACATATAAAAATAATGTCGCAAGCAAATTGTATTATTTCGCCGTTTACATAAGCTCGGCATTTTGTCGAGAATTCGTAATCAGAAATTTTTCGTTTGGATAAGGGGTGGGTTAGGTTATTAGGTTTGTGTTTTTAAAACTACACAGAAATAGGAGCCCCACTAAGTGGGGCTCCGTCGCGTCGGCTCGCAAGTCGCAACCGTCTTTTTGTAGTATTTTGGAAAAAGTAAATCCTCAGCATCTTAGATTAGGATTGGTCTCCGCGCGCGCGCTACGACTAGATACCGCCGGGCGGCGTACTTGAAAAATGCGGCAACTATAGTACGCCGAATTCGGATTTCGGCGTACCCGAGTCCCGAGCCAGTCGTGTCACAAGCATTGTGTGGAGAGAGCGAACCGATAGTTTATAAAGATTTTGAACAAAATCTGAAGTAAAATGCCTCTTTGCGTCATAAAACTATTTAAAAATATTACAACAAAAAATAAGAAAGACACTGGGATCACGTACGATGGTACTAAGTATCGTATTATTCGAAATTTCTCCTTTACTTTGAAAATTTTGTCTACGAAAATATAGGTATATATATATTTAAGAAATAAAAGATTTTCATGTGGCTACTTATTTGACAACTATCAAATTGGTTGTCAAATTATTTGTCTTTTTTGCAGTTGATGAATAATTTTTAGGATTTTGTCTAAAAAATCTTCGAAAATGTCGAAAAAGCCCCTGCGATCACAAGCAAGAGGTGTTGTTTATAATGTGTATAGAAAAACATTCGATGAATAAGGGTCAAACACATCACAATTTTCAATTTTGAAGATTTTATTGGTAAATTGGACTTACCCGTTTTGATACTTAAAATTAAAAAAAATATTATATGTAGGTAACTATAATATTGTTTGTTGATTAGAATATAATTTTATGAAAACTTATTACAGGAGTTTCCAATACGGCTATTCGTCAAGTCCAAGCTGTCCAAGTCAATTTTATAATGTGTGTATCTGTTAATACTTACGAAAATAAACATAGTTTTATTTTATTTTTATTTTATTTTATAAAAAATTATAAGCAGATTTGATCTACATCATCACTACATAGTATAAAACAAAGTCGCTTTCCCTGTCCCTATGTCCCTATGTCCCTTTGTACGCTTAAATCTTTGAAACTACGCAACGGATTTTGATGCGGTTTTTTTTAATAGATAGAGTGATTCAAGAGGAAGGTTTATATGTATAATAACATCCATTAAATAGTGGAGAAGTACTGTTATTTTTGAGGTTTCTAATGTGATGTCGTAAAAAATAACATTTTTTCCGCTTACATTGCAAACGCAGGCTGTACCCTACGAGTTTTATCAAAATAATGTACTAAGTATTATACACATTGAAAAGGTCTACAGAAAAGTCCGCGATGGTATATGTCTATCTCTTATGGATAACCCACAATAACTTTTTTTTGTCATTACTTTTTACGACAAATAATGGCTAATTTTCGATGCGATTTTAACCAATACAGCATTAATTCTAAATACCTTGAATACATTGTTCATTTAATATAGATCTATATGGCCCTTAACACCGTATGATTTAAGTGAATATTTTCGAAGATATTACAGATTTAAAAATTGCGGGACGTAGCGTTTGCGGCGGTACCGGCCGGCCGCCCGGCTATATATTTTATACCCGTGCGAAGCCGGAGCGGGCCGCTATGTTTTTATATAATTATGTACAACGTTCACAGTTTTTCTGTAGTGTATTTAGTATCAGCATTGCACCCGTGCGAAGCCGGGGCGGGTCGCTAGTTATCATTATATCGATATTTTCACATGGCATACTGGTAATGAATATACAAATATAGGTATGTGTAAATAATAATATGTATTACCTGTATAAAAGTAATATGTATAATTATATATTATACATGTAAGTATGTTATATGAACCTACATAATATTAAGTGGATATCTCATTATTAAGTACAGTATTGTCCACTTATGTAATGTGACTAATGAATTTGAGGACAAAATAAAAAATAAGCAGTATCAAGATCATTCAGTCCATTTTCCCCAGGGTTGCACACTCAAAATTTTGATTTCCCTAATTGCCATCAGATTCTGGTTTATACCTATACGACCTATACGACGCCATTCAGTGTTGCCGTACTGCATATCCAAAAAAATACACGTGGTTGAGGAAATCTTTTAGCAATAATTTGAACTTTTTTTTTCAATACTATTAATAACACATATATAAAAAGTATAATAACAATAACTTATTTCTGTTTAACCATGTTTAACGGACTCATATAATATGTTATTTTTTTTATTTCCGCTTTTTTACTTTTAAACAACCTTTGTGACTATAGTAAGTATAGTAGCGTCGCAAGTGGATTTGAGTCGCATGTTCATGGATTCGATTCCCGGCCAGGTCAGGATGAAAAAAAAATTTTTTCAAACTTCTTTCCAAGATGGCCGATTTCCCATTTATGAGGTAAAATTTATGTAGCTGGCAGCACAATTCTTCACACACACTAGCGTCCTTACAAATTGCCTAACACACACTACAGAAATGAGTTGCCGCACTCACAGAGCTATTGTTTTTAGGTGGGGCGGTATCTAGTCGTGGCGCGCGCGCGGAGACCAATCCTTAATCTAAGCCTCAGCATATTACAAAATGCAGAGCATTTGTAAACGGCGAAATTATACAATTTGCCTGCGACATTTTAACATCACGTCGTAATTTATTTGAAGATTTATTTGCCACTATTATTGAAAAGAACTGATGTTGCTTTTTATGTATTTAAATGAATTCTAATACATAATTACATATATAATAATTCAGATGAAAGGAAATATTTCATGCCAACATTGTTTGGATATATATTTTACTATGTACTTACAATTTTTATATACTTAATATTGTATTATTATTTTATGTCATTTACTGAAATTACTGTTATAGGTAATTTAGCTTAGACTTCTCGGAATTAATTTATAATTAAAACGAAAAGCGCGTTGAAGTCCTTTACTTACAAATACGTACTATGTACCTATATTTTTAATATACATATCAGTTTTACGATTATTTTATTACGACGATATTAGATTTTTTTCTTTTTGTAAGAGCCAAAAATAAAACAGATCAACACCAAAAGCCTGTCACTGCATATAAATTATAAACAATTACAAAAGCTAAGTACGATAAAAATTAAACAAATAAATACCAAATATGAAATATGAGAAAGTATCTTACAAATAAGATTGTGTTGCTTTACAATTTTATAGGCAAACTAATCTATAGCTTCTAAAAGTGCTGTTGTAATAGTGTTTAATACTACGCCGACCGTCGTTCGTACATAATCCTACTACCTAGTTACTATTATAAAGGCGAAAGTTTGTAAGTATGGATGTTTGTTACTCTTTCACGCAAATACTACTGAAACGATTACAATGAAATTTAGCACACATATAGAGGGTAACTTGGATTAACACATAGGATAGGTTTTATCCCGGAAATCCCACGGGAACGGGAACTATGCGGGTTTTTCTTTGAAAACACGGGAGAAGCCGCGGGCGGAAAGCTAGTATGATAATAAAATTAATATTCAACAAATAATTCGTTGCATATTTTAAAGACAACACGCTGATATTGAAATGCTGCTTTAATATTCTGGTTTAGAATTCTATTCATTGCTCGTTGATTGATGAGAAAGTCGTCGAAGCCGAGGCGAGATATTTGCCTGAGCTCATTTGTAATTAATATTAATTTTATTCAATCATTCATTCATATAAGAATTGTTGCATATAGATTATAGACGCTGCTATACTAAACTTTATTCTATTTTTATGCTATACTAAACTTTATTCTATTCTTATTCATCGCTTTTACATATTTTTAGAATATAAAATACCTTCAGTTCAGTAGTTGCGTGATAAACATTCATCTTTACATCCATGATCCATATCTATAAACTTTCAGATTTTACTATTATTAGTAGGAAACATTTTATTAGATAGATAAGAAATTGAGCAACTCTATTCGTCAATCTTAATTCCAAACACGTCTTTACCCCCGCGCGCGATGTCAAAACTAACGCTACTATAGGGAAAAATAATACCATGCTGTTTGCTTCTGTGTACAGAGTAGGTGCTAGGTATGTTCTGTCTATGTATAGTGAAGTCCCATGTCCCCTAGTGGTGTAAGGGGTAGATGCATTATACATCTGTTTCACTGATCGATTTTCTTTAGGGACAAGTAGGTGGTCAGCCTTCTGTGTTCTACCAGGCCGAGACATTTTTTTTTTCGTCCCCACCGGGAATCGAACCCAGGACCCCTCGGTGCTACGCTCACGCGTCAAACACTGTACCAAGGAGTCGGTTCTGTCTTTGTAAAGAATTATGATTTTTAATAATAATAATGGGCAGGCTGCGGCTGCCTTTTGTCCCACAACACGTTAAAATTCTCAAAAGAGCCTCTGCGTGTTGGATCCGTGTCCCCACGTAAGCCTTCCAAAGATCCGGGTACCGTCCTTCTGGTGGTACCCGAGTATTATGGAACTGAGAAACATAATAATAAACACTTTATTGCACACACAAACAAAAAAAAATATACAAAAAATACAAACAAAGTAATATAGAGCGGTACAAATAGGCGGCCTTATCGCTAAGAAGCTTAGCTAAGAAGCGATATACCTATTCCATATTATCTTCTTTAACTTAGAATAATGAATAATCCGTTTTATCTATGTTACCGGAAATGTATGAAATCTAGGAATTGTATACAATTCCTAGAAAATGTGTACAATTCCGATACCATTTAGGAAATGTATAAAATATTGTTTAAAAAACTATTTAATGCATGCATATCCTAGGAAATGTATAATCTTCCTAGGAATTGTATAGAATTCCAATATCGTATTAGGAAATGTGTAAAGTAAATGCTTTCTGTAATAAAACACGTTGTTATTTTTTTTTATTATAGCTCATATTGATACAGTCATACCGTGAATGTTATGTTCATATTATTATCTTACTAATTAACATTTAAAAAATCAACTATTTACTTTAAACGTAAATATCACAAAATCAACTTATATTTATTCTTATAAAATCAAATTTTCATTTGGCAAGTAATCAGTCCCCTCGTCCCGCTGTCCCCGCGAATATTTGGCGCAGTCGGATTGTATAATCCGCCGTATTACATTTTTAGCTGTTTTAATATGCCGAAAATTCGTCTTTTTCCAAAATTATACAAAAAGACGGTCGCGAGCCGACGGAGCCCCACTTCGTGGGGCTCCTATTTCTGTGTAGTTTTAAAAAACACGAACCTAACCTAACCCATCCCCTTATCCAAACCAAAAATTTCTGATTACGAATTATCGGCATAGTTACTACAAAATGCCGACCGTTTGTAAACGGCCAGATTATATACAATTTGCCTGAGACATATCAATATCTTAAATGTTTTACATTTCCGATAGCTATTTAGGAAATGTATAGATTTCCTAGGAAATGTGTATAAAATAATTTATTTCACACATTTCCGTGCGATTTTAGGAATTATATACATTTCCTAGGAATTGTATACAATGACGGATTACATACATTTCCGGTAACATCTATATCAAATCGTTCGAACCACGGCATGAGCACCACATTTATATCATTTCGAAAACAAAACATCGTAGGTATATAATGACTCACTCACATTAGCAATAAAGTTATATTTACATATTATTTATGTATGGCCTATGGGTATAACGTGGGTATTAGAGCAGGCTCCAAGGAGATGTTCGTTTGCATAAATAGCGGACCTAAATCTGACTTCTGATATATATTGTATAGATCCCAGACATCCTATAAACAGATGTTGCCAACCAGTTTTGTGGTCCCCTTCCCCGCACCCCGGTAATTAAATATGGCATACAAAGAAAAAAATAAACATTTCCAAAACATGCCGCGTGGGGTATCAAATGAAAGAGCTTATTGAGTAGATCACGAATATATAGCATACTATAACATTTCTTACACTTTCTCTAAGATTTTTTAGAAAATTTACGAAAATGGTCCATTTTTGAGTTAACTTTAAACCACTATAGACTGAAAACTCATGAATATATTTTTTAAATTATTATTTTAAATAATTAACAATAGTCCATTGTTTACGATTCAATAGTTCGTACAGTGAAATAGTTGCATGGGGGAGTGGGGGGAGCATTCAAAGATGGCGAGTATATTTTCAAGTTTATGCCAGAAATAAAGGCCTAATACAAAAATATCGGTGTCAGGGCTTGGAATAATTATCTCTGCACTGTCGTTGTGTTTGACAGAATGAAAAATATGGCAGAACATTCTTGAATCAGCCTCTTAACTTCATCAGCCTCTTCTAAACTTGAAAATATACTCGCCATCTTTGAATGCTCCCCCCACTCCCCCATGCAACTATTTCACTGTACGAACTATTGAATCGTAAACAATGGACTATTGTTAATTATTTAAAATAATAATTTAAAAAATATATTCATGAGTTTTCAATCTATAGTGGTTTAAAGTTAACTCAAAAATGGACCATTTTCGTAAATTTTCTAAAAAATCTTAGAGAAAGTGGAAGAAATGTTATAGTATGCTATATATTCGTGATCAACTCAATAAGCTCTTTCATTTGATACCCCACGCGGCATGTTTTGGAAATTTTTATTTTTTTCTTTGTATGCCATATTTAATTACCGTTGTGGGGAGAGGGGGACCACAAAACTGGTTGGCAACATCTGTCTATAGGATGTCTGGGATCTATACAATATATATCAGAAGTCAGATTTAGGTCCGGTATTTTTGCAAACGAAACTCCACTGAGAGTCCGGTCTATATAACCTTATATATAATATTAAGTTAAGCTGACATTTTGTGACATCACAATTATGACGATTTGGAACAGTGCTACGGCACATGCGTATTCCTCGAAGCTATCTCGTCTCCTCGCGTCACAACCTCGGAGCACTCCACGGTTCAACACAGCTGTCGCTATCGGGGCTCTCGGCCGACGTCAGACGACGCGCACCGAGCGCAGAGAACGGAAGGGTTTTACAAAATCGCTTTGACAGTTTATTTGGCGCGATTACTCATTCTTGTACATTTGTGATAACAAAAACATAACATTCCTACCTTTGTAGATTAAGAAGTTGTGCGTGTTAAAGAAGTGATCAGTTTTGGAAGTGACTATTTTGCTCAAAATTATTCGTTCTTGTGTTTTTGTTAAGTGTCAGTTTTTCGCGTCATTTGGATTAATTCACATGATAATTATGCACGAGGTTAATAATTAGGCTACAGGTAACATAGCAGTAGTTAATGCCAAGCTAGGAAACGGAATATCATCCCAATACTTTTTTTTTACGTATTAATTTTTTTCATCACCAATCATCATGAATCATTATTATGTTTAGTTTTAGTCTGCCACACAAGTTACGATTTCTTAATTGTTTTATGCAAATTACACAGCAATATTTGAATGCTGGGAAACACATTCTTTTGTTTTGTTAAATACTTCCTTTTATTTATAAATACTGTTAAAATTACCAAAAAATAAATAAAAAAAATTCTACATATTTATGTAAATAAGACTGGCTACAGACCTCCATAATATTATCATGATATTTTTCGGCATAACCAGGCAGGGAAATTCAATAAAATATAATATAGAATATTTTATAAAGTAGTGGAAATTGGCAAACCAGTTAAATTCCCTCTTTTTATGCTTTATATTTTACGTGTGATAACTGATACCTACTTTATTATCATTTATCAGGCCAGCCTACCCTAGAAAACATTTCCATCAAACCGCAGAGCTCTGTAGTGTTCATTGTTATAAAAGGGTCTGTCACAATAAAACTGCAAAAGAAATCTTTTGTGCACCTGACGCCTATCTTTACGCCACCTGTCTCTCAATTCTTGATAATTTTACCAGACATACGGTTCAGTTTTCGTTGATTTGAGAGATAAAAAAGCAACTGACGCGCCAGGTGTACATTATAAAATTCCAGATAAAGGAAATTGCTTAAAGCTACTTCCAAATGAATGTTTAAATTTCGGTGAATGTTCCAATACAGGATGGGAGTTGCTACCTACATGCCAGTATGGTTATACATATTTCACGTATATGTGTACCAACGATGTTTCCAAAGGATAGACAGCTTATAATACAATGTTGTTTTTTTACACGCTTCGACCTTCTCTCGCTGGCCTACGCGAGTCGGGCAATTACCTAACTTATAACGTATTCTGACTTATGATATACATTATACGTATATTACCTGACGTATAGTATCTAAGTATGTATTGTATGTATTATGTATAACTTGAAAACTCAAAAAAATCGAAGATTTAGTTATACATACCATAGTTTCTATTCGGGAATGTCACCGGTGTCGTTTCTTCAACCTCCATAAACCAATTATTTTGAATACTCCTCTATTTGAAGTAACAAAAAAAAAATGATCTTCATTGCTTCAAAATTCCTGAATTTATATACAGGGTGGAAGGTTAAGATGGGGCATGAAGGGCAGGTACCTTAACCGTTGTAGCTACATGAAAACGTTCTTAGGAGACTATCCTTAAATTCTTGAGAAATTATAATCTGCATTCACAGATTTTTGAAAAAATGTACGGTCAGCAAGGAAATCTGCAGTTTTAAAAAACAATTTTTTTGATGCCAATCGATCCAGTTTCTCATGGGGATCAAAACACTCTAAAAGACCAACTGAGGTATGAGTACTAGAAAAGTCAGAAATCGCGAAAAACTACTTTCATTCATGAACAAGTAAAAAGACAAAGGCACAGCAGCATAACATGCCAGCGACGCGGGGCGTGAGCGGGCGGTGCAGTGGCTGGCAGCTCGTGCACGAGCTGAAAAATTATTTAAATTTGAATATCGAACGAACACGTCACATTTTTATGGCTTATGTAAACAATAACACATAGAAAACAAAAGTTACCAGAAGTCACTCTGTCTTCACTAAAAATGTCCTTAAATAATTTGGAACGTTTAGATCTGTTAGAGGCTTAATTTTTAAATAATGAAAACCCAACAGTTGCATTGGAATGGTACAGGAATAAATACCCAATGCGACATGTACCGATGCGAAAGGTAATTGCGAATCTTATAAAAAATCTAGCAGAAAGTGGCTCATTTAAGAAAAGCTTGACACGTCCGCGTCGTTCACGCGTATTGAATGAGAATACGGTGATAGCAATTTTAGCACTTGTGGAAGCATATCCCGAAATTTCTTCAAAACAAGTTGCCGTCGAAGTTGGTTGTTCGCACTGGATAGTTTTAAAAACATGGAAGAAATACGGCTACAAATGCTACCGCCATGGGCGATTAGTCCAAGCATTGCAATCTGGGGACTATGCACGCAGAGTTGCATTTTGCAGATGGTTAAGGGGCAAATTTAGTATAGATAATGATTTTATGAGTTTTCTATTAGCGCATCTTTTGTTGAATCACTTATTTTCTTAGTGAATGTGTGGAAATAGTTTTTCGCGATTTCTGACTTTTCTAGTACTCATACCTCAGTTGGTCTTTTAGAGTGTTTTGATCCCCATGAGAAACTGGATCGATTGGCATCAAAAAATTTTTTTTTGAAAACTGCCGATTTCCTTGCTGACCGTACATTTTTTCAAAAATCTGTGAATGCAGATTATAATTTCTCAAGAATTTAAGGACAGTCTCCTAAGAACGTTTTCATGTAGCTACAACGGTTAAGGTACCTGCCCTTCATGCCCCATCTTAACCTTCCACCCTGTATATGTATATTGATATACGTAATATCTATATTACATATATGATGGATGTTTTGAATAAAGAAATATTGATTATATGTTTTGTTTTGTAATACATTTTTATATGAAGCTGTGATAGTGACTCTGTCTGTCTGTCTCTTCCTCACACCGCAAGCTATGAAATGATTCAGTTTTTATCCCGGAAATCCTAAAATAAAGAAATAAAATGTAGCTTACATCAGTTCGAATTAATTCTATTTCAAGAATAAAAAAACGACAAAAAAAGATCATCTCTAAAAATTGCAATTAACTTTTTTTGTTTTGCATCGATACGCATCTTTTTTATTTTTGTTATTTTTTAACACAGGTTTGTGTTAATATTGTGAACAAAGCATTTTAGTGACTTAAAATTGGTAGATCCCACAGAACTATATCGAGAAGATCCCTAATCGCACATAACATATTGTGTACCTATCAACTGAAAAGCTTGCAGAACAATCAATATTACAAGCTGACTGTAGAATATCTGTGTATAACATGAGGTATCAAACGTACGTCACGGTGTGTCACAATGAGGATGTCCCCTTATTGTCAACATCGATTTCGTCATTTTTTCTTATGTTTTAACACTTTTTGTTTTAAAGTATGCAAAGGTAAACATGACAAGTTCCACGAATCGTATTTTGTTCCAGCATTGTATGATTTATATCAGATATGTACTCATAAAGTATTATAATATACAACGTGTGATTGCAATCTTCATTGTCAAACCAATTTGATTCATTCTTGTGTTCGCGTTATAGGTAGATAGAGTAGCTTGTAATTTAATTACCTATGAACGTACTTTAGATAGCGAGGATATTTACCCATTATACTTTAGTCCTTACTTCCGACTCCAATAAAATAATATATATTTTTTTTTTTTTTTTTTTTTTTTTATGTATTAGCGGGCAAACGAGCTGGCGCGTCACCGGATTAATGCGATGATTGGCGCCGCCCATAATCACCCACAAGACCTGTATGGTTGCAGGTGTGTTGCCGGCCTTTTAGGGAAGAGTACGCTCTCTTTTTGAAGTACCCTAAGTCGTATCTGTCCGGAAATGCTGAGCTCGGGAGGTCATTCCACAGAGGAGTGGTGCGTGGAAGAAAGTTCCTCCTAAATCGCACGGTGGAAGAGCGCCAAGTGTCCAGATGTTGAGGGTGATATTTCAACTTGTGGCGAGCAGTTCTATGGTGAAATTCAGCAGCCGGTATTGTTCCGAACAGTTCGTCAGAGCATTCGCCGTGGTAGATGCGGTAAAATACGCAGAGAGATGCAACATCTCTACGGAGAGCCAAAGAGTCCAGCCGATCAGTAATACGAGGGTCGTCCACTAATCGAGTAGCTCGTCGCTGGATTCGGTCAAAAGGAAGGAGCTGATACTTGGGTGCTCCGGCCCATAGATGGGAACAGTATTCCATGTGCGGCCTGACTTGAGCCTTGTAAAGTTGTAGGCGTTGGCCGGGTGTGAAATACTGTCCCGCTCTACAGAGCACACCAAGTTTTTGGGAGGCTAGCTTAGCTTTTCCTTCCAGATGACAACGAAACTGGACATCATTCGATATTTCGACTCCAAGTATACTAATGCTGGCTGAGACTCTGGTGGGAATGCCCTGAAAAACTGGAGACACGACGAAGGGAGTTTTTTTGGTGGTAAACGCGCAAACTTGTGTCTTTTTTGGGTTGAACTCAACAAGGTTATGTTTACCCCAATTGGAGATCTCCTCAAGAGAGTTCTCAATTTGAGACACAAGTTCGTTCCGGTGCTCAGTAACGGTATCCCGAGAAATATTGCATCGGCCGGTATACTGTGCGTCAACAGTGCTGTCGTCTGCATAGCAATGAATGCCACTAGATAGTAGCATGTCATTGATATGCAGAAGAAACAAAGTTGGAGAAAGAACGCAGCCCTGTGGGACCCCAGCATTCACAGGCTTAGATTCGGAGCACGAACCGTCGACAACGACTTTGATACTCCGCTCTGTGAGAAAACTGGTGACCCACTGACACAATTTCTCGGAAATCCCATATGATGGTAGCTTTGCTAGGAGTGCCTTGTGCCAAACCCGGTCAAAGGCTTTCGCTATGTCCAGACTAACTGCTAAAGCTTCACCCTTGCTCTCAATAGCAGTCGCCCATTTGTGAGTCAAGAGCGCCAAAAGATCGCCAGCTGAGCGACCTTTACGGAAACCGTATTGGCAATCGCTAATCAGCTGGCGCTCCTCTAGAAACTCAAGAAGCTGGCGATTGATAATTGATTCCATTACCTTTGAGAGCAGAGAGGTGATAGCAATAGGTCTATAATTGGACGGGTCTGAGCGATCGCCTTTTTTGGGAATGGGATGTACTAAAGAGGTTTTCCAGGAGCTTGGGACTATGCCTGAAGAGTACGAGCACCGAAAGAGACGCGTTAAAACTGGAGTCAGTTCAGGGGCACACATCTTTAACACAATGGGGGGAATACCGTCGGGACCACATGACTTATTCACATTTAGAGAAAGAAGGGCTTTACGTACAGCTTTTTGCGTGAAACGTATTTCCGGCATAGAGCATGTAGAGTGCGGTATGTGCGGCGGTAATTTACCTTTATCCTCTAATGTGGAATTTTCTGCAAAAAGAGAGCCCAGAAGATCGGCTTTCTCTTTTGCAGTGTGTGCCAACCGGTCATTTCCCATGTGTAAAGATGGAAAAGATGGGCGACAGAAATTGCCTTGAACGGCTTTGGCGAGAGCCCAAAAAGCTTTTGTTCCAGAAGGAAGGTGGGCTAGTTTATCACCTAGTTTGGCAATATACTCCGACTTCGCTTTTGCAATTGCTCTTTTGAATGACCTTGAGGCAGAGTTCAACTTCTTTTTGAGGGTACTGGAATTTGTGTCTCTAGCCGCTAATCCTGTAACCCAGGCCTGGTAGCATTCCTGTTTCCAGCGAGCAGCCGCTTTACAGGAACCACCAAACCAGGGCTTTGATTTGCCACCGATGGGCACCTTAGAGCTAGGAACAAAGAGTTCCATGCCCTGCAGCAAGACATCAGTGACAGATTCTGCACAAGTGCTAGGATCATTTTCTGAGAAGCAAACCCTGCCCCAGGGATACGAAGAAAAGAATGTGCGCATCCCATCCCAGTCTGCTGACTTGAAGTGCCATAAGTGACGAGAACTCGCACAAGGGCGGTGATAGAACGTTATTGGCACTTCACACCGCACTAGGCAATGGTCTGACGAGCCGATGGGTGCATCGACACTAACCTGATAGCCTTCAGGGTGGGAAGTCAGCATAAGGTCTAACAGGGAAGGCAAATGATCCTTCACATCGGGCACTCTTGTAGGTGAGGGCACCAATTGTGTCAAACCATAGGCAATGGCATATATACCATACTAACCAGAAATTTAGTCGTTTCAGTAACGAATCAGATAAGAGTTACATTTTATAACATTTTGGTCGCCATGTCAACTAATGTTATGTATCTGTAAATGTACACCTGTTTGACCGTACATAAAAAACTGGTATTTTAATTTTTGTTAATAAATTAGAGCACCATATTTCCGTCGCTTGGCATTACCTGCTTCGTGTGACATAGTGCAGCGCGAGCGGTGTATCGTTTGCGGTAAATATTGAGTGTGTGATAAAAGACATGAGCAGTGATAACGGGCCGGATGATAAGTCAGTGAAGGGGGCTGGTGGATGAACGATGCTGGTGCGGGGGTGTGCGGGGGGAGAGCTGCGGCACTCGCTGTCGGAGCGCACCAAGGCCCTCGCGGCGAAGTGCCACGCTCTCCGGTCGCCGGCACGCGAGCAGCGCAGTGCAGAGCGCCGCCGCACCAGGCATCGCAAGTCGCAGACGAGGTGGTACGTCAAGGTTAGTTGCGGCTCGTTCTGGTGCTCACCGACATTACACTATCAACTCCTTCGTTTGATGATTGATAAACAGTGTTCGTGGAAAACATACAACAAGGCAATATGATGTGTGAATGATTTTCATCATAAAAATTGATGAAGTACATTATATTTCCTTTTGGTGACTAATCATTGAATATTGTAGATTATGACAAATAGTAAAGTTTCTGAATCACACATAAACAACCACAATAAAGCGAATAGTCATATGATAGCATATCAATCGTTTGTGGTTTATAAACAGCAATATGATGTATTTATTAGAAAACCCATTGAAAATAAATAAACTAATATAACCGTGAAATAAATTGTATATTTTTGTTTTACCACACTTATTGCAAATCTTATTAATTCAGCACTGTATAAATAACATTTATTCTTTCCTTTCATACCTACATACTAATAACTATTTACCTTTTGGTAAAAGGACGAATGGGATAGAATAATATTCCATTTGACTGCCTAGTTGAAACTCATCAATGTACGCGGTACTAGTGGCCTGTGGCAGGCAGGTAGTTAACGATGCAGGTCAAGGCATGAATTATGTGAAAGAATTCAGGCCTGCATCTTAACATGGTTCCGCATGTAACCGACTGAATATATATAAGCAATGTGTTTGTTATTTCAATTAAGTAATTTGATTACATCCACATTAAAACTAATAAACACAAAGCAACCTTTTTACAATGTTTGTCTCTATCTGAACGGAACAGGATTATTTTTTAAATCCAGTAATGCAATTTGACTGATGTATTGCGAGAGTTCTAACTCAAAATACATACACAAAAAATGTACAAGCTCCATTTCATTTGATTTTTGCCCACAATAGTGGTTTTGACCGGCAACAAGTTTTGACTGTATACTACAGAGTACTAATATTTATTAGATATATTGTATAGATAAATGATAATATAAGCTTAACCTAATCGCCACAACATTGGTATAGATTTGCTACTTGCTAGATCTTTTACTGCTAAATCTAATATGTTTTTTCATATTAGACATGTGATCAACAAATGACGTGCGTGTAATTACAGTAGGTCGAGGCTTTCAAGCGGACAAGTAGGTATGTTAAACATTATTTGATGTTTGTTAAACGCAAGCCTCTACCACCCTCTACTATGCATTGCTGCAAAATAATAGAAAGGTTAAAACTTATACTGACTTATACGAAGTCTCCAAATATAATTGAATATTAAATTCAAATCTTACGATCGTTTTATAGCGCCTTTATAAAGTTTCTAATTTAAAAATATTGTAACCTAACCAAATCTTCTTCATTTGTGCGGAAAGCAATTTCTAAATAACCTTTTCCTTATAACAAGGAAACCCTCTCAGGTTTTGCATGCGCCGTTTTAAGGGCTTTAGAGTGTACTTTCAGTAAGGACTATCCTTTGTATGCCCATTTTTATAGACTTTAAAAAATACGAGGGAAAAATGTTTAAAATTCTATTAAAAACGTTGAAGCAGGAAAACGACTGAGCAATTTTTAATTATGCAGTTACCTACATACATGGCATGGTAAGGCATCTTATGTCTATACAACCGATATACCTAATACTGTAAATTGTAAAGCATGAAAATTTAAAAAGCCATCCAAAACTAAATTCTACTTGCAAAGTTAATAATGCGTGTTACGAACATTAAATTTATTGTATTTTTACAAGTTGTATTTTTTATGTTTACCTACAATTTTTCGTTGTGCATGTTATTTATTAGCTGTGCGGTGTGCCCTTGTTTCGGTCACAATCGATAAGCAATATGTCGCATTCGATGTCCCCCGAGTTTCGATCATTTTTCATTGATGATCAAGTAGATACTCAACTATAGCGCAGCAACAGTCTACCTAGAGACAACTTGATAAAACGATCATCCAATACTCAAATTATCATATAGGCAATATATCTTTAAATTTTACAATTAATTGACGTGGGGTTTAAAAATGTACACAGCACATATTTACCTAATGACTAATCACTGCTGAAACACTACGTAAGTAATTCAACAACTTACCTCTGAATCAACTGTGCCCCGTGTCCAGTTGACTATTTTTCTTTTATTTTGTAATTACTTTGAATGAAGTTGAAAGAAATAAGTAGGCAGATCCTGTAAAATTCCAAAAGTACGCGCCCTCCATAAAACGAATACACATAAAATCACCGTATTTCAGCGATATAATAAAAGTAAAACTAGGTTTATAGATTATAATATGTATTCCTTCCTACTTTTAACTGTTGTAATGTAATTTTGCCACGAATGTATTGATTCGTCGGATTAACAGGTCAAGAGCACTCTGTCCCTGAACAGTGAGCACATTATTGTCAATGAAACCTCGACAGTAATTCCGAAAGCGTCAGCTGTCTGTGTGTGATACATATATTATCTATCGAACCAAGTATATCTTATATCTAG
The DNA here is from genome assembly GCF_061535395.1 of Colias eurytheme. NCBI lineage: Eukaryota > Metazoa > Arthropoda > Insecta > Lepidoptera > Pieridae > Colias > Colias eurytheme. Next base: position 4,480,613 of record NC_142981.1, on the reverse strand, counting down.
CCCCATCGTATGTGCAGTATATTTAAAATCTAGCAATTCATTGGTGTTTTTAGTTGGGCCTATACCTATGGGTATTAATTTCGTCGCAGTGGATAATGTGTAACATACAGAAAATAGTAGTTTATTTTTTTTTGCTGAATTAGGGACGATTAATTATTGTGTAGTTTTTTTTATTAAGGGTGCGTATAAAGCAAAATTACCAATCTTCTATTAGATGATACGTGTAATATTCAAGACCAAATCTAAAAAATAAAATATATATCAAACTAGATGATATGTTCAACGATTCTGTTCAATCAAAAAGATAAAATATTAAAATTGACTCGATAAAAACTTTTACTTTTATCGTGACAAAACCAAACGTTTATCTCGAGAAAAAAAGAGCGCCAAAAGTGGTTTATCGCAGATAAAACCAAAACTAAAAGTAATTACACAAAATGCTCTGACAAATATCTTGCAAATGTTTTAATATAATTGTTTATGAAAAAAAAATCATAATAAGTATTACCATGTCAAGTAGAAAACGTAAAAGTGTGAAAATTAGAGCTAACTTGGTGATTTTTTTTTATCGAGTGAATTTTAATATTTTATGTTTTTGATTAAACAGAATCGTTGAACATATTATCTAGTTTGATATATATTTTATTATTTAGATTTGGTCTTGAATATTACACGTATCATCTAATAGAAGATTGGTAATTTTGCTTTATACGCACCCTTAAATCTTTGAATAGATTTAAGTTACAAAAAGTATTATTATGCTTTTATAACAAATGCCCCTTTTTTGCTGCTTCATCGAGAGCTGAATTAATAGATAATACCTTAATTTCATTAAGCATGATGCGATTAGTTATATTTATTATTATTAGTATGTATATTTAATTTCAGACGTCACAAATAATACAGGATTAAACGAAACCTTTGAGGCTTATTAACGTTATGGGGAGAATGTTTGAAGTATTAGGTAGCACTAATCTTCATTATTTACTAAACCAATGAGAGATCACCTTAATTAGAGACCGTTCAGGACGTTGCCATTGCTTGCTGTATTATCGATTTCAGAGGTCTAGGGTCGTCGACCGCGTCTGTGCTGTCTCAGCTGTTTGCACTATTAGTTATTGGATTACTTTATATAAATTAAAATAAATCTTATAATATATAAAATTCTCGTGTCACAATGTTAGTCTGCATACTCCTCCGAAACGGGTGGACCGATTCTCATGAAATTTTCTGTGCATATCGGGTAAGTCTGAGAATCGGCCAACATCTATTTTTCATAATATGTACCACGGGCGAAGCCGGGGCGGACCGCTTGTATCATAATATAAAATTATAAAAAAGGTGTATACTACATAAAACATAACTTAATCAGATTGAGGTGGAAATTTTAAATGTAACAGTTCCTTATGTCTTACATTTTACTAAATTATTATAATTAATGAACTATCTCCCGCTCTGGTGAAAGGAAATAAGCTCAGGATGTAGGAAGCAATAAGTGTTGCATTAATGTGAAACTATCTGATCTAATTAACGCCGCGCCAGCTGCAGCGGTAATCTGAATCTTGTAAGAATCGACATTAAAAAAATTATAATTATTTATTGAATAGATATTACTAGTATTTGGCCCCTTTGACTATTATTAAACATGAGGGCTGTAGAATTTGATATTTTTGGTTTTATGGCCCGAACAAACTGAAACTTTTGGATTCCCTCTGAAAATTAGAAAAAGTTAAAACAATATATCAGCAGTTTCTATTGCAAACCATTATAAAATTGACTTATAAGTTAAGTATTCAAAGATAACTTCTAGGATATTGCACCCGTATAACAAAAGTTCCATTATTTATTCGGTTCACGGTAGTAGTTCGCAGAGGCTTTGGATATCGTGCCAAAGGAAGGGCCCGAAAGCGACCAAGCGCATCCGTCATGCTTACTGCCTGACAGTCTCTAGTCGTCCTTAGCTAAATTGCCTTCAACAAATAAATATATGGTTGCATACGGTACTTAGTAACGCGTATGTCATTTTTGGAACGACGACCTTTAGATTGTCATGAAGTACTTAAGTCGATCGTATCTACAACTATGTTACTTGCCTACCCATAAATTTCAACATTTTGTATTATGTTATATCACTAACTAGATATGAGAATATTATATTTTACACGATGTGACTATACATAAAATTTGTTTAATTGCATAAAATTCACATTAGCATGTTATTTTATCGTGTAACTCAAAGTGAAAACGTGTTCTTTTTATAACCTTACTTTCTTTCCGGGAGCCGCCGCCGTTTTGCTTAGAAGATGTTTAAAACAAAAAGTTATATTTTATGTTTTACATTATTCTGCATATACAAATACATATAAGTATATTTTTGTTAGAAATCATTACCTATTTATTACTATTACTAGGTAGATTATGCGATTACCTATAACAAAATAGAAACGTAGTTATGTGTATCATCTAAGTTATACTTCTTTTTGCCCTTCAAACGGAGGAAAACCATGTCTTTTTTGGCGATGAAACTGAAAAATAGGTTGCAGGGGAAATGTACGAGTCAGATAGCGTAAATTGTATGACATCTGTTCTATTTTTAGGTCTATAAAGTACGGACTGCTGCCGCATTCATGCTCGATCGATATTTATTCACGGTACCTCAATAACATCCTCAACAAATATGAGTCAGTATGATGTTTATTTGCTGAAATTACTCATATTGTATTCTATTTTGTATTTAGTGCGCAAACTTTCTCAATTATATAAAAAAAACTAATCTCCTCTTATAGTAATTTATATTGTAAATTGTGTTTCCTCTTGTAGGAAGATATTATATACCTATGCATTTATACTCGAAAGTTTCTGACAATCTTGGTTAGATTTTGTGGCTAATTAAATTATCTTCAACGTTTACGTTGAACGTCATTGGTCTCAAATTTCATCAATCGGCGTAAAACACTAAGCTCATTATGTATTTACCCTGTTATTCGCATGACTTATTTTATTGTTCGTGGGGTCATCAGAGGTCAGCCAATGGCGTCGCCGAGGCTGCTGGCGCTGTGTCAAGTAAAAATAGTAGATGCATACCTACCTATACTTTTTAAATTAAAGGAATTGGATTGTAAAGTCAAATAAATGAAATAAATATTGGTTCATTATTTGGATTTGTTTTTAAATTTTAATTATTTAGTATAAACGTCAAATACAAAACTATCGCTCAAAAGCTAGCTATAAAATTAAGTAGAACTTAAGAAGGCTTGACAGTTCAAATTGCTTATAAATTGTTTTTTCAATATCAAATTATAAAATGAAATTAATTAATTATAAATATAGATATTGACGCACTCACTTAATTTAATGAAATACATAGAATGAATTTTATCTTTTAATGAAAAGCTTTTATTAATATTTTATTTTATCGTACAAGTAGAAGTAGATTAATGAAGTATTTGCGTTTTGTTGTTAACTATGTTCCGTTCTGTTGACCTGTTTCCATTATTTTGTTTCGGTACCAAGCACTTATTGTTCTAACCGTTAAAACCACCTGTTGTGTTTTAATAGAAGGTATTGTCGATAAGCATTGGTTTGTAACTTGAAAGTAAAGGAAACACGCGACCGACTCGTTATGCAAGCTCTACCGGTAGTATCCAATATTGCATAATATCATTTTAAATGCAGTATTAGAAACGCGATCTATCAATAGTTTTTTGCTATGCAGTATGTCATTGGCATTCATAATAATCTTAAGTTCTTTATTGTTCCTAATCGAAAACAAGATATATAAAAAACGGAAAAGATCCATGGAAAATACGTAAACATTTAAACAAGGACTATTAATTTCATAATCTTTATGTGCTTATCCTTAACTTGACTCAGTTTACGTTACTAAGTAAATAATTCATAACAAGAAGTGTATTCATGTGCTATATTTATGCAATTAACACATAGACACGTCATTGACGTGCTCTATCGGTGTTTTTCACGCGATCTCTCTACGAGAGAGCAGTCTTTATGCGACCGCGATACAGTTGCCTACTACTATTGTGTACGGTTTATTTTTCAAAAAGAAAAATTTCACTGAGTTTGCGCACTGTTACTGCAATAAATTTAATAAGAATAGGCAATGTATTAGCATTTTCCTCAAATTGGCTTTTGATTGTTTGTGAAGTAAACAGTCGATACTGCAATGTGACTTTAACAGGATAATGCGCACAGAGTTCAATTCAAAGTTATTTGCTCCACATTAATCATGGTTTCAGTGTGTGTGACGAAACGGTAACAATCGTGCGTTAGTAAGTAATGAAACGCAGAAGCGCTTCGAGTGTCAAAGGTGATAGCTGGACGGAGATATCGCATAGTAGTGGATCGTGTATTTAGCGGGAGGAAACTCGCCGAGCCGGATATCTTCTGCAAGTGTGCCGCGCGACTCCGATTTCACCCGCGTCACGCACGTTCGCAGACTTATGTCCGACGTTTAATCCAATTACTATTTATTAGATTTGCATGTGTATTGTTTTGCGGTGCGATAGTGAAAGTAAACGCGATGTACAGCTGAGATAACTGACGTCGGCCGTGACGACATGGGCCATGTGGAGAATATGCGGCGTCAGTAAAGCCGAGCAGCTACTGTTGTCTGATGTCATTGATGACGATTATGTAAGATAATAGCGTATCTAATTGTTGCCAACATATACATACCTTTGTTATCTACTAGGTATGCATTGCACATACGAATTAATATCTAAGTGTAATGCAACAGTACACATTTATATCATAGTGGTAATCGGTACACGTAATTTAATTTGCGATTATATAATAGCTTCAAATATATGTAAAATCAAGGTAATAAGTTGAATGTTTAAGTTCTTTTTGCATATGATGAATAAATTCACCTATGTAATCGTGTAATACCTAGGAGGAAAATATATTATATTCTTCTACAACTTTACAAGAGCGCTGAGTAACTAACTACTAAGGAAGCACATAAATACTATTTTCTTGAAAAGACAAATAAAACTTTAAAAATAATGTACAGAAAAGTTCAACATTGATTAAAAAAAAATTATGTACTTATGAGGCTCATATTTCAGGAATTGATATATTCAAGACATTTGTTTACATTTGCCTTTTTTATTTTGGTAATCATTAAATAGGTAACTAGTATTAATTATAAGAACCAATATGTCTATTAAAAAAACTCATCGAAATCTGATGCGCAGTTTCAAAAATACATAGATATGGACGGACAGAATTTGTTTTATACTATGAAGTGAAAACGTTGAAATTTTTTAAATGAAATTAGTAAGACATTAGGTATATTTTATTTTTTAAATAACTTCTAAAATTAACTTTCGTTAATAATATCACACCCTTTATCTTATATATAAAAATGAATCGCAAAATGTGTTGGTAAGCGCATAACTCGAGAACGGCTGAACCGATTTCGATAATTCTTTTTTTAATATATTCCTTGAAGTACGAGGATGGTTCTTATGTAGAGAAAACGTAAACATGTACCACGGGCGAAGCCGGGGCGGACCGCTAGTCTTATATATAAAAATGAATCGCAAAATGTGTTGGTAAGCGCATAACTCGAGAATGGCTGAACCGATTTCGATAATTCTTTTTTTATTATATTCCTTGAAGTACGAGGATGGTTTTTATGTAGAGAAAACGTAAATATGAACCACGGGCGAAGCCGGGGCGGACCGCTAGTAATTAATAAAATTGTTCTGATAGATAAATGATCTTATTTTTTAGATAAATAAAAGAAGAAGTAATTCACACCTTTAAATTATACCTACTAGCAGCTTTCCACCAGCAGATTTCCTCGCGTAAAAAAATCTCGCATAGTTTCCTTTCCCGTGAGCTTTCCGGGATAAAACTATGTATGTACTACTAGGTATCCTATATCGAAGAGACAGACAGACAGAGTGAGGCGCATTTATAATATTAGTTAGGAAGTTAGATTTCGTTTGGAAATACATCACTTCTCCATTAAACATTGATATGGACATTGATTCAATAATTGATTCGTTAAAGTAATGAGATTGTGTTTTTTTCCAGCAGCCAACATGGCGGTTGTGGGGCGAGGAGCGAGTAGATGGCGCTATTTACACGGTCTACTTGAAGAAAGTTCGCTACCATCGGCCCACGCGCTGCGCTTCCAGTGTAAGTGAAACGCGAAAGCATTTTACTATACATATATAGTTTATTTTAAATTTTGGATTATGGTTGATTGTTGAAAATAGATATAAAACGTAAAACATATTTCATAAATTAAGATTTTTATTTTTATAATTACAAAACAAAGTGTATGCAAAGGGTGCAAAACAAAATCCTAAGAGTGCTCACAGCAGCTCCATGGTTCACTCGCAACTCTGAAATTCATGAGTACTTAGAAATGCCTACAATTAAGGAGGAAGCTACAAAATACCTCAAGAAGCATAAGCAAAGACTTGTAATGCATCCTAATCCGCTCTCCCAGCAACTGGTTTTTTTCGCGGGTAGGCGCACAAAAGAAAATAACGTATTTTTGCTGTCTCTGATATTCTAAATTCAATTTTTATTTATTTTTAGAGTTTACTTTATATTTTTATGTGCTAGTTTAAAGCCTTTACCTGCCAGTGTCCTCTCCATATATTTATTTCACCTCTCTATCACTTAAAATTCACCATCACTTGATTTCACTTCACTATGGACTCTGTTCAACACTCCATGATGGAAATGACTGCTACATTTAATAAGAAGATGGCTGAGTTTCAACGGGATCTGCAGAATATTAGCAGCAATAATTCACAACCTGCCTCTAATAGCCCAACATCCAAATTAGCTGCTGAATTCAACGCATTCCAGTCTTTTGTGCTATCGTCCCTCAAGACCTTACAAACTCAAATTACATTTTTATCTAATCAGTACAATAAATTGGAGATGCGGAGTCGTAGAAAAATACTATTGATCCACGGTGTGCCTGAAGATAGCAAGGAGTTTCCTTCCAAACTGGCTATTAAAATCTTGACGGATCATCTAAAGAATCTTGACTTGACAGAGGATGCTATTTCACGGTGTCATCGCTTAGGTGTTTCAAAGAAAGACAAGCCAAGACCCATAGTCATCAAATTCAAAGATGCTGTTATGAGAAATAGCATTTGGTATGCTAAAACTGATTTAAAAGGCAGCGGTTTCACTTTATCCGAGTTCCTAACCAAAGATAGGCATGATGTTTTTGTGGCAGCAAGGGCTCGCTTTGGTATAACTAACTGCTGGACCAAAGAAGGATTCATCTTTGTACAACGTGCTGACGGTGCTAAGCATAGGATCTCTGTGATGGCTGATCTGGATAACATTCCTTCCAACCATGCAAGTTCGTCCCCAGGTGCGACTGGATCCACTTCCAACACTCATAAGGGGCCCAAATTGGTGCAGAATGTTAGACCGAAGAGACCTGGCCGTGCTAAGTAATCGCTGTACCTAATTTTTATGTGCTTTTTTTTTTAACTTCAATCTTAATTTTCCTTGTAGTATCATATTTATACAATATATTTATAATGTATTTTTGTTTTCTCTTCCGTGGCTAATCTCTAAATTGTTTTATGATGCAACTAAATAGCTAGTCTACTTTGAGTAATAATTTGTAGGTAGTACTCGATTATTTTTATTCTATCACGTTGGTACTTATTTTGATAACACTGTTTTTGACATAATATTATGACAAGTGATAAGAATGTCAAATGTCAACGCAATGTCTTTGTGAATTTTTTTTTTTTTTTTTTTTTTTTTTTTATAATGGCAAGAAGATATGACTATTTGCCAGTGTCAAGTAAAAGGTAGGGAATCCATACACGGGAAAATAGGATAGGACCACGATAGGACGATAAAGGCAAGGTGATCAGAAGAGTTAGGAAAAATCAATACAAATTACATTATATTATTACATATTTTTTACATAAACTAAATAGATTAAATGGAAAATAATAAACCTTACAATTTGACGTTATTCTTAAATATAAAAATAGATATATTCATAAAATATTTTTTAGGATACATTAAAAGATATGACATACGAGTAGGAAGAGGAACATTTGAGGAAATTAATGAATTATAAAAGGAAGAATGATCGTATAAAGAGCAAGAGAAAAATATATGGTCTATATTTCCCTCACCCTCTCCACACTCGCAAACTTCAGTATTTAATACGCCAATTCTGGCTAGATGGCTAGGAATACACATATGTCCAATTCTCATGCGACTTATTGTAGATACAACTAATTTATTTGCTTCAACACCAACAAACCAAGGCTTTATTGGTATTGTCGGTTGAATTTTATAATAATTCCTTCCCTTACACTGCCCAGTATCTGCCCAGACCGTATTCCACGCTTCAAAGAGATATCGCTTCGGTAATGTCATAAGATCATGAGGGTAATTAATGTATGGATACATATCTCCACATTGCACCGCATCCTTTGCCAAACTGTCAGCCCTATCGTTTCCTTGGATTCCACAATGACTTGGGATCCAGGCAAAAGTCACCGAGTATCCCAGGTTAATGCATTCAGCTAACTTATTTCTGATTTCAAAAATAACAGGGTAAAATGGTTTATTATAGAAAGGATATTTATCTAAGCATTGCAGAGAACTCATTGAATCAGTAAAAATTACAGATTTATGTAGCTTCATTAATATTATATATTCTATTGCTTTTAGTAGGCCAAAGCATTCCCCAGTGAAGACTGAAGACTCCGGCGGTAACTTGATCTTTTGTGTAATCTTAAATTGAACATGTAATATACCAACTCCAACACAACTATCAGTCGAGGTTTTAGATGCATCCGTAAAAATATGATGCCAATTGCGCCACTCCCTATCGACATTAAACCTAAAGTTTGCATTTGAATTCATATCATTCTTATTGATTCCTATATTGTACCGTATAATTGGTTTGATCAAAAGGCACTTGAAATTATATGCATACAGAGGTAAAACTGGGGACTGAAAAATACTAGATGACATTGAAATGAGTTTTCGGTAACTTATAATTAAACAAGGTAATGATTTATTTTTCCAGAAAGAAGATGTACGTATCCGATCGTTTAAAATTTTCAACTTGTTTATTAATGGATGGTTGGTGAATTGTATTATACGAAATAAAAATCTATCAGATAAATATTGCCTTCTGATCTTCAGTGGGGGATCTCCACATTCAATCTGAAGGGCATTAATAGGGCTCGATTTCATTGCACCTAACACAATGCGCAGCGCTTTAGCTTGGATTTGATCTAATTTCTTAAGTGCCGTTACGTTACCGCTTTCTAACAAAAACGTTCCATAATCTAGAATACTGCGAATCAAAGCATTATACACCAATTTCATGCAAAAAGGGTGGGCACCCCACCAAACTCCGGAAAGACACCTCAACAAATTAAGTATACTTTCACATTTTGAGCATATGTACTCAACGTGAAAGGTACCAGACATTTTGCTATCTAAGACCACGCCTAAAAATTTTGTATGATTTTGGAGTGGGATCCGTTTCCCATCAAAACTAATATCAACCCTAGGAACTATTCGCGATCTCGTAAAAATCAGAGTGACGCTCTTGTCAACAGAAACATCCAATCCATTTTTATCTAGCCAGCCCTTAAGCTCGATGAGACCTTTATTTAAAAAATTACAAGCTGAATCTAAACTAGAATCTATAGTGTATAATACAAGATCATCAGCATACTGAAGGGTGTTAATTCTATTATTAAACGAATCAGCTAAATCATGTGTATAAATATTATATAATAGAGGACTTAAGACCGACCCTTGAGGAAGACCCTTACTCATGGTACGCTGAAAATGGACTGATTCATCAATATTCAAAACAATATATCTCTCTTCTAATAAACATATGATTAAATTAATCAAAACGTCAGGAATTCCAAGTCTGAAAAGTTTCTGCTGTAGGATTGTGATAACCACATTGTCATATGCTGAGCGAATATCAACAAACGCAGCAACAACATGTTGATTATCCGAAAAAGCAATATTAATATCAGAAGTCAGTATGGAGATGTTATCAATGGCGCTTTTCGCCTTACGAAATCCGTATTGGCTATTCGATAAAAAATTATAGTGTTCTAAATACCACTCCAGTCGATTTTTGATTAAATGCTCTGAAATTTTGCAAAGGACAGATGATAAAGCCACTGGTCTATATGATGATACGTCACTTGAAGATTTATTGGGCTTTAAAATAGGAATAATTTCTTGTAATTTCCAGGATCGCGGAATGTTCCCTGAACTCATAATTAAATTTATGAGGTCCAGATAATATTTTAGACCAATTTCTGACAGGTGAGATAAAAAGGAATATGGAATCCCGTCCATACCCGGCGCGGAATCTTTAACACATGAAAGAACTCCTTTAAGTTCCTCTAAAACAAACGGAGATACTATTAGAGAGCTATAATCGTGGTCTGTAGGGGAGATAATAGGTAACGATTTCCCAATGTACTCTGGCGCTGTAGATGGAGCTAAATTATCCATAAATTTGTGAGCTAATTCCTCAGAAATGACGGATGTTTGTTCTCTGAAAGCAGATCGGAAACGTCTGATGTTTTTCCACACTTCACTTGAACAAGTATCTGGTGATAATGACGAACAAAAAGATTTCCAACCTTCTTGTTTTTTCTTTTTGAGAAGTGATCGGGTAGAGTTAATATTTTGAGAGAGGTTTTCAAAATTAACATCAGACATGTCATTTTCATATATTCTTTCCATACGCTTCCTTTCTTTAACTGCATCACTACATTCTTTATCCCACCACGGTGGGGTAGGAACTTTAAAACTTTTAGCAGATTTATGCCGGAAAGTTTCATCAGCAGCTTCAATCAATATTTTCGCTAAATTTTCAGAACAAATCTCTTCATTACCTGCCTGACTTTCAGGTAGATCTTTAATACGTAGATCAACCTTTTCTTTAAATTTATCCCAATTAGCATTGTTCAATAGGTACTTCAACCGTGGCTTTCTTGTTGTGTTATTAGTATTTCCTATGGGAACTGACATTAATATCGGGAAGTGATCACTGCCGAATGAAGATGATAAGGGACGCCATGTTATGGATGATGCTAAACCTGGCGAACAAAGAGAAAGATCTACCGCACTCAGATTTTCATTCGCTCGCGTACGTCGCGTTGGTTCACCTGTGTTAAGTATACATAAATTATGCATGTCCATAATATCTAAAAGTCGCTCACCACTACTAGTAGTAATACTACTTCCCCAATATTGGTGATGGGAATTGAAATCACCAAGCAACAATAAAGGTGTAGAAATTGATCTTATTAAATTTTGTAAATAATTAAACGTTGATGCTGAATTATACGATATATATATTGAAATGATTGAAATATTATTTTTTAAGCTAATGCCAACACTATTTACATATTTATTATTGTGCGCTGGTAATATTAAACGTTTAAATTGAATTGACTTTTTAATAAGTATGGCAGCACCACCATACCCATCAATTCTGTCATCACGAATACAAATATAGCCTGGAATGCGAAAAAAGAGATTTGGTTTTAGCCAAGTCTCATTTAGAGCGATTAAAAAAGGATTATGCTTATTTATTATGTGAATTAGGTCTGACTTTTTAGGTATTACGCTTCTGCAGTTCCACTGTATTATTTTGGAATCCATGATTACTACTTAAACTATCAATTAATTTATATAAAGTGGCAACGTTGGACGGTTTTAAGGTGTTATTCTTTAATAATGTGTTGATAAGGGAAGTAATTATGTCCATTATCTGGGAAGTTTCAGTTTCATTAGGGGCTACTTGATAACCACATCCATTTTCAGGCGTAGGTATCTGAGCTTCCCTAATAATTGTATTGTGAGCTATTTTGTCAAAACCCTTGTTCATCTTCGGAGGCGATTTTGGTTTCAAAAAATAAGTTTTTTTGTAAGAAGAGTTTGTAGTGTTTACATTTAATCTGTTTGGGGATGAATAAGCCGGTGAAGATATTAATACATCCCCATACGACTTTGATATTTGTGGGTAAAGTTTACTTGCCTCACCATATGAAATGTTTTTTTGAGCCATACTAATTTTAATGTCTTTTTGGCGTTTAAACTCTGGACAGATTTTGTTGATTGCATAATGGAACCCTGAACACAACAAACATGATGCACAATCTTCTTCTACTGTACAAGTGTCACCGGAATGGTCTTGGCCACACTTGTAACACCTGGGTTTAGATCGGCATATATTTTTAGTATGACCATACCGACAGCATTGATAGCATTGGATGGTAGGGAAAATATATAGGTTAACCGGTAGGGAGTTATAACACACATATACACGTTCGGGCAGAACTTGGCCATCAAACGTCAAAACAACTGATTGTGTTGGCTTCCAAGATACAGTACTATTAACATTTACTTTGTAATTTATTCTCCTGACTTTAATAATTTTACCGCAGCCTACTGGGGTGGACACATTTTCCTTTATTTCTTCAGGTGACCATTCAGTTGGTATTCCCTTAACAATACCAATTCTAGTTATATTAAACAATGGAATTTTTGCATTAAGGTTGTATGAGCTTAAATTTTTATTTTTGATAAAATCATTTGCATCCTGTGCTGTAGAAAATGCAACTATGCAACGGTTTCTGCCTATTTTTTTTATGCTTCCAGACACAATATTCTTAATATTATTGTTTTTTAAAAACCTTCCGAAAGTTATGGGGTGCAATGTGGAGCCATCCCCGGGTGATGATTCAGTTCGCTGAACATGAACAATGTAAGGATAAGAATCTGTACCTACATATTCACATCGACTATCTTGCATGGAACTAGTATCAAGTATTTTAGGTTGAATATTAGATTCATTTTGCCTATTATCAACATAAGTATTTTCTGTTAACATTTGTTCGTTTAATTCATTATTTTCTTTCCTTCTAAGACGCCTTTTTTTTGGAGTATTTTCCAGAATTAAATTTTTATCTACACATGTATTAGTGATAGTAACATAACTGGCTACCTCAGGACCGGGGGTACCCAGCCCTGGGGGATAAGGATCCGGCGGATCGTTCATCTACCGAATCTTACCTTATGAATTTTTGGTTTTTACATACTATACATAAAATATTAAAAAAAACTTACCTATATGAACACTAACTATACAAAATTTATTAAATATATACAATTCTACAATTATAAACTATATATACAAAACCAAACTCCACTGATCATATATTAAATTAATAATTTTAAGCTCAATAATTAAAATTACACCCGCTTCGTTCGAAGGTTCCCGCGCTTTTTCTCTTTGTGAATTATTGTTGTTTGTAATTTTATAGTTTTGGATACTTGACTTTTGGTTTAAAATAATCTTGTAGTAAATTTTTAAGTGTCTCATGTTTTACGATACTGGTGGTAATGGAGTGTTTACTGGTTACGCTTATTTTATTTTATATTTGTTAAATATTTATGTATTTTTATTATTTTATTTATTTATTTGTAGTATTTTTATATATTATTTATTTATATTTTATTTAGAGATGTCTTTAGACATCAGCATTTCTAGCGACACATTTGTTTCAGTTTCGTCGATCGAAGAGCAATCAGGTGAAGACAGCTTTCACAGTACATCATCTCCTTTAAATGTCCCCTCCCTTTTCGACAATGGTCTTAAGAACTTTAACGTTGTTCACATCAATGCTCAAAGTATCCCGGCTCACTTTCCCGAACTATTAGCTTCTTTTGATTGTAATTCTCTTCATGCCATTTTAATTTCGGAATCCTGGCTAAAACCTTGCTTACCTTCTTTATCTTATAGTCTCCCAGGGTTCCAATTAATTCGCAATGACCGCATTGGTAGGACCGGGGGTGGAGTAGCTATCTATTTACGTTCGCATATTCCTTTTTCCATAATTAGTAGCTCTTCTCAACCTCCACCTGCTGATGCGGCTGAGCACCTTTTACTTGAGGTATCCTTATCCAACACGAAAATTCTTCTTGGTGTTTTCTACTCTCCCAATTTAACCGTTAATTACTTTTCGTCTTTTGACCACCTCCTAGATATTCATACCCCTGCCTATAAACATATAATATTTATGGGCGACTTCAACACCTGCCTTCTCAAGGATGATCTACGTAGCAAAAAGTTAATGTCCATCGTTGATTCCTTTAACCTAAAAATCCTTCCTCTTAGCGCTACCCATTCCCTTCCAAACTGTACTCCTTCTCTTCTTGACCTTATCATAGTTTCCTCTCCTGAACTTGTCGCTAAGCATGGTCAGTGCTCAGCTGATTTGTTCTCCTTCCACGATTTAATCTTCCTTTCCTATAAATTAAAGCCTCCTAAATCTAAGCCTAGAATTATTATGCAGCGCAATTTTGGTAAAATCGATGTAGATCGTCTTTGTGAAGATGCCGCTGATACCGACTGGTCAGCCATTTACTCTGCTGGTTCCATTGACGAGAAGGTTGCGTTATTTAACTCTTTACTTCTGAACCTATTTGACAAGCATGCTCCCTTGCGCCCAGTCAAGTTGAAGCATTTGCCCGCGCCTTGGATGACGGCTGAACTGAAATCACTTTTGAAAAAGAAGGCCCGTGCGAAAACAAAATTAAAGATGCACGATTCTGATGTTAACCGGGAAAAGTATCAGAGTATTCGAAATCGCTGCAATACATTATGTAGGGATGCGCAACGACGTCACATTTCTACATCGGTCGAAAACGGCGACCCAAGCAAAACGTGGAAATTTCTCAAATCCCTCGGTATTGGAAAGGCCGCGCAAAATTCCATTCCAGACACAGTTACTATTGATGAACTAAATTCTCACTTTTCTAATCCTCTCTTGGATTTTAACACAAATTCTAAAGCGCGCACCTTAAGTTTTCTTAATTCATTATCTTCTTCTGGCCATCCTCCGTTTATTTTAAGTCAATTTTCCGATTGTGGTGTTAAGAAGAGCATATTGTCTATAACTTCGAAGGCTGTTGGTAGTGATTGCATTGGTCGGAGCATGATTATTCCTATTTTACCTATCGTTAATCCTGTCATCACACACATCCTTAACTTTTCTATTTCCTCGAGTACATTTCCTGTTATCTGGAAAGATGCTCATATCTTGCCTCTCCCTAAAACCATGAATCCTGTCTCTGCTTCTGACTTCCGCCCCATTGCTATTCTTCCTTTCCTGTCGAAAGTGTTAGAACGGCTGGTGCAGGAGCAGTTAAGTCGCTTCCTTAATTCCCATAATCTCCTTAACCCCTATCAATCTGGTTTCCGCCCAGGTCATAGCACGACCACTGCACTTATTAAAATCACTGATGACATACGCCTGGGTTTTGACAATAAGCAGTTGACAATCCTTTCATTGCTTGACTTTAGCAATGCTTTTAACACCGTCGACCATGAGGTATTGTTGGCTATGCTACGCTCTATTAACATATCTCCAACGGCTATTGACTGGTTTCAAAGTTACTTGCGGGGACGTCGGCAGCGTGTTCTAGTGGAGAACCTAACCTCTTCCTGGAGCAATGTTCATGCCGGGGTTCCGCAAGGTGGCGTGTTGTCTCCTCTCTTATTCTCAATCTTTATTAACTCCATCTCCAATAACATTTCTTCTCCTTATCATATGTATGCAGACGATTTCCAACTATATTCGCACGTGGCCCTGCCTGAACTTTCTGAAGCGATTTTTCGTACAAACACTGATCTCGCAGCCATCGTCAATTGGAGCAAGGAACATGGTTTAAAGGTAAACCCCTCAAAAACTAAAATAATTATAATTGGAAGCAAGCCGCTTATGAACAAAGTTAATTGGGATTGTTTGCCGGATGTAGTGGTCGATGGTACTCGCATCCCTATCTGCAAAACTGTTAAAAGTCTTGGATTGCACCTCGACCAGCACTTATCCTGGTCGGAACACATCAAGCAAATTCGAAAAAAAGTGTTTGCTACTGCATCCTGTTTGCGCCGCTTACGAAACTTTCTACCGATTTCCACCAAAATTGCGTTAGCCCAATCCCTTCTACTTCCTTTCCTTGACTATGCCGATTCCTCATTTCCCGATCTTTTTGAGTATCAGTTAGACATCCTTGAGAGGGTGCAAAATTTCTGCATCAGATTTATTTTTGGCTTACGTAAATTTGATCATGTCACCGAATTTCGTAAAAAACTTAATTGGCTTCCCATCCGTCGTCGCCGGGATGCCCACATACTTAACCTTCTGTACTGTGTTCTGTTTGACCCTAAAACGCCAGGCTATCTTAAAACTCAATTTAATTACCTTAGTTCAAATAATTCACTCTCTCTTCGCTCTTCTAATCTTCTGCTTCTTTCTGTACCGGTTCGCCGCACTAATTTCTATGGATCTTCATTCACTGCTCGCGCTATTCAACTTTGGAACGCTCTGCCTGAATCCATTAGGCGGGCGCAAAATGTTAAAAGTTTTAAAGCTCTTGTCAAAAATCATTTCTTATCTCTATAATGTGTTGCTTATATTTATTTTAGATTATATTATAGTGTTTATTTTTTCGTATTGTATGTAGTGTATTTAGTAGGTTATGTATTATTATGTGTATGTATATTTATAAAATATGTAAGTAGTTTATTATATTTACGTAAGTATATTAATTTATATACTTATTTTATTTTATTTTTATTGTTATTATTGTATATATTGTTTTTATTAATTATATTTTAATGCTTAATTTATTAATTGAATTTGCGCCAAGTCGCGTTCTAGCATACATTCCTTACCAATCAGGGTTGCCTGGAAGAGATTGCTTTTAAGCAATAAGGCCGCCTTTTAGTACGTATGTGCCGTGTGT
The DNA here is from genome assembly GCF_061535395.1 of Colias eurytheme. Taxonomy (NCBI): domain Eukaryota; kingdom Metazoa; phylum Arthropoda; class Insecta; order Lepidoptera; family Pieridae; genus Colias; species Colias eurytheme. Next base: position 4,463,774 of record NC_142981.1, on the reverse strand, counting down.
TTTCATTGTACCTTAATTGTAATTATAGAATAGCTTATTTATGTTTGGTATATTATGTACAATAAAGAATAAATAAATAAATAAATAATAAACTGCTGAAACTAAAGCCCAGGAAACGTCTGAAAAGAGCTAATGTTGATGTTGAACTACGTTAGAAAGGGGAATTAGGGCACTGGTTCTGGTTCTCAAATCGCCAAATCATTCTGTCAAAATATCTGCTCATAGTCCGTTGACTGATCGCAGATGTCAATAATAATAAAAAAAAAAAATAATAATTACAAAACACACTTACGTGCTGGCCACGGACAATTCGCTATAGCGAAAATTCGCGCGGCGCGACTGGCGGCGCGTCTTGCGAATGAATCAAATGTATGGAAATGTACTGGGCATGCCACGCGCAGCGGCGACCAGCGAGACGACCGGCGAATTTCCCCGAGCGAATCGCGCGGCACGACTAGCGATCGAAACAAATGTATGAGTTATTACGGCGCAGGCCACGGAGTCGAGCGGCAGACGCGGCGACTACTCCCGGAGCGAACTTAATTTAAAATAGTTTGTTTTTTTTTTTCGCGAAAATGGAGACGGAAGCTTTTATTGCAGAAATTCTAGCTAGACTAGCTATTTGGAAGTCTAGCCACCCGCAACATAATTTTTCATCATGCCTATATTTTTCATATTTTTGGTGGAATTCTCCGTCTGTAACACGATTTCTATTTAATTCGTGTACTCCACTGTATCTTCCAAACATTAAATCTTGAGCAAAAAAGCTGCTACTCTCCAAACAACGTCGAGCTAACTTTGATAAAGCTATCTCGTCTCCTCGTCTACACTGGTCGCGGCGGCGAACGCAACTGCCCGTGGCGTGCTTACCGCGCCGCGCGACTCGCCGCGCCGCCCGTCGCGCCGTCGGTCGCGCCGCCGGTGTCCGTGGCCAGCCCGTAAGGCGGAAAAACCGAAACGTAAACATGCCATAAATGTAATTTGACTCTGTTAACTTTAAGTGAATCATCAGAGCATGATTGCATTGTTTTATATTCACACAATAACGGTCATGTGTGTGGTAGTGAAGGGATTCCAAAACCTTTGTTTAATTGCACTCAATTCCTCATAAGGCTTGTGTGGTTATTAAACGATTTTATTAGTTTTTTTGTTGCTAATTGATGGACTCTATAAGACTAGGGAACGTTATTTATTATTATTATTACATTGACCGGATAAAACCGTGTCTTGGGTCTTTCCTGTTGTCTAGTTGTATGCGTAACAATAATTTAGTAAGTTAGTTAAACCGATTAGGTTTATGAATTATAGAAGGTGACTGTAGGTACTACTCTTGACTGCATATTCATTTGTGTGAAGTAGGAACACAGCAATCGACTATTTAGGACATAACTGCATAATCGATACGTCTTTATTAAAATTAGCCATCATGGTCGTATTTGACAAGAAGGAAATATCTGTAACAGTAGTATATCAAATGACATGTATCGTGTCTCCCACTCAATTCACGGTCGAAATATTAGGAACTGGCCAATTGAGCTAATTGTTTCATGTATCATGTTGGAATTGACAATTGCAGGTGCACTCTATAGACATGATCACATGAGGCCATACGTGTGTTTCAGAATACAATTCGTAAAAACCGGTGAATGTTTCACGATACAGGATTAAGCCAAATAAACTAATCTTTGAATCCATAAATGATAAAATCAGTAACGAGATATTTTCTCCAAAGGATTAAAAAAATCTGATTCAAAATAAAGATAAAGATTTTCTATAGGAGGTGAGGATATCTCTATAAAATTGCTCACTTAATTTAGTGATCATAAAATTTCAAGATGTATAATTATAAAGGTAATTGTTTTCTTTGGTTAGTAATCCAGGGATTGCTAACGTACCGTCAAATGTGGCTACTTGACCTTTACTTGGCAACTTGACCACACCTTCCGTTTAACAACAAAATATCAAATTTTGTAGAATTGAAAGCAAATTGACCTAACGTATCGATGTTGGTAGGTTCTTAAAATATTAATTGGCAACATACTTTAATTTTAAAGCGGTAACGCTGTTGGTTCTCGCAATATAACGTATCGAAGTGTGACTGTGACTAAGGATCTTTTGCCGGTGTCAGTATTATTATGTTTGTAGAGCTTAAACTGCACATCTCAGGTGAGTACAGTTTTGATATGTTGTGTAATAAACCCTAGAGATTGATTTTACAGTGGGAACTATCCAACTTTAGGCTCATCTGTCGAAATATTTGCTTGGGCATTGATGCCTCAGGTTAGGTCAAGTTGCCATTGACCGCTGCGTGGCAACTTGACCTACGCCTAGGGTTGACACAAAAAATAACGTGACTGCATTTTTTCCTTTTTTTATCTGTTTCGAGTTTTGCATAGTAAAATCAATAAATTTGCTGCAAATTTCGGACAATCCAGATACTTATACTCTCTTTGATGACAACGATTTAGCATATTTCTAATGAAAAATAAATGTTTCCTTACCTATTAATAAATACCTATAAGTATTAAGTAATATACATATACATATGTATTAAATTTAGTTTAATAAATAAATAGTTCATTAAAATTTGTGTCTTGTTTGTGACAACCCTATCTGACATGTAATGCTTTGTATGAAATCATTACAAATCCCGTGGCAACTTGACCAGGTAGCCAGAGCCTAACAGTTTATTGTAAAGCTTCGGGCTGCAATATTTAAAAAGTCGAAGAATTAAAAAGTAATAGCAACTTAGCCTAAAACAAGAATGTTAAGCATCTACCTATGAAAACTGATGTGCAAGGTCAAGATACCACATCAGTGTCAACTTGACCTGTATTACGTTTATTTGTAAATAATGTCAGATTCAATATATTTTAAAGAAATACCTAGTAAAAGTGAATGATGAAATCATTCATGACATGAACAAATCATAAAATGTTAATAAAAGTTTAATATAAATAAGTTAGCTAAGAAAAAGTAAAAAAATGTGGTCAAGTAGCCACATTTGACCGGTATCAGTAACGTAACGTATCAACTATCAGTACCTATACGTTTTTACTTCTACATACTACGTGTTAAAGAGGTATCCACAATTTTGGAAAATCCAAAATAATGACTAAAATAATTTAATTGCAGGAATCTGACGACGAAATCTCCCATCTAGAGTGGGAGACAGTTCGGGTCAGGTTTGTGAAGGCGGGCACAGTCGAGAGGCTGGTCGAAGCTTTGGCGACTGACGATGGCGAGCTGGAATCCACATACGTCAATGTTTTTCTCGCCACATACAGGTAATAAATACTTATTCAATTGTTTATTGTATATCGTTATATCTTTTAAGGTAGGTACTAGGTAGGTACGATATTTAATGGATGTGAAGTAAGGAAGCTAATGGAAAAAATCTTATCCTTTTCGTTTGAGTTATACCAATATGATTATGTATTCCTTGCTATTAGTAAACACCAATAAGATTTTTGATTTTACAAAAGCACATTAATTATAAGTCCAGCTACAAATTAAAATTTCATTTGGTACTTAAAGGATACATAATTATATATATGATGAAAAAAAATACTCTGTTCTGTTCTTTTGTTATTTATTATTATTACACAAAAATTCCAGGTCATTTGCGGAATGCGGCAAAGTATTGGATCTTTTGTTGCGACGATATGAAGCTCTTGCGGCGGAAGATGTGCTCTCTACAGGATCGGATACTTCGCAACAACACAGAAAGTTAGTTTCCTTTTAAGATGAGCATGCATGTTGAAATGTTTAAGGTTTAACTTACATATAAAGAAGAAACCGATTGACTGGCTAATTAACGCACAGTTACAACAGTCGTAACCATAAAAGGTTCTTTAGTTGGTGTTAATAAGTACTACGAACAAGCTTTTTTAGATGATGTGCGATGTTTTGGCTTCTAATGTATAGAAAAAATTAAGTAATAAAATAATAATGATTAGTATAATTTATAATAAAATATTAAGATGTAAAAAAAGTAAAGTCATACCTAAATAAAAATTTAAAAAAAAGACGGGTTGCACTCCGGGACTCGGGAGTGCCGGCAGAAGTGAAAACTTGATTATTAACGTTGAGCATGTTTGATTATTTGGAATGGTATCCGTCTTACGCTTTTTCGATCAGGTCACGTGTCCTGACGCGAGTTTAAGATTTTAAAACCATTACAGAAAAAGTGCTCAACGCCGCTAAAGAAGATTTCACTTCAAAAATATATTTTCAAACATAATACATATTACCATATTTTTCACTTAAAGTATTAACTATGTTCCAACACAAGATATTGTTGATTAACTTAATTTCATATTTTAATTATTATTATGTTACTGTAAATACACGTTAAATGGTTTCTTCGCAGGACTCTGGTGGCGTGCCTGCACGTGTGGCTGGACACGTACCCGGAGGACTTCCGCCAGCCGCCGCACCACCCCGCGCTGCAGCAGCTCCTCACCTTCACGCAGATACACCTGCCCGGCTCCGAACTGCACTCGAAGGTTATCCTACATACATACATATTATGAACACATAGTACAGTTTACCTAGCATTTGGTAAAAAGCAAGAATTTTATGAGGAGAGTTTATTTACTTGGAAAGTAGTTCGATTTATAGTTTGTTCTGTTTATGAAGTATTATGTATATTATCGTCCATTATTTACGGTATTATATTAATGTCCAGGTGTTGCAGAAGCTAGCCGTTTTCAGCGCGGAGCGCAACGGCGGGGGCGGGGCGGGCGGGGCGGGCGGGGGTGTGTGCCTGGCGCCCGGCATGCGGCTGGCGGCGCACCACACGAGCGCGTACCGCCTGCCGCACGTGCCGCACCGCCACTTCGCCGAGCAGCTCACGCGCATGGACATGCAGCTGTTCCGCAAGCTCGTGCCGCACCAGTGCCTCGGCGCCGTGTGGTCGCGCCGCGACAAGGACCGCTCGCACGACGCCGCCACCGTGCTCGCCACCGTCAACCAGTTCAACGCGGTCTCCTTCCGCGTCATCTCCACCGTGCTGCTGGAGCCGAGCCTGCGGCCGCTGGAGCGCGCCGACATCCTCGCCGCGTGGCTCGACATCGCGCGCGAGCTGCGCGTGCTCAAGAACTTCTCCTCGCTCAAGGCGATCATCTCGGGCCTGCAGAGCAACCCCGTCTACCGGCTCCGCAAGACCTGGGCGCTACTGAACAAGGAGAAGGCCGAACTCTTCGAGGAACTAGCGAGGATTTTCAGCGAAGACAACAACCGTTGGGCGCAACGCGAGCTTCTCATGAGAGAAGGCACCGCAAAGTTCGCCGATACGGTCGGGGAGAACGATCGTCAATTGCAAAAGCTCCTCCACGAACGGGGCTCGCCCGGCGTCAGCCACGGAACGATACCTTATTTGGGCACGTTTTTAACGGACCTCACCATGATCGACACGGCCATACCGGACACGGTCGCCGATGGCCTCATTAATTTCGATAAGAGACGCAAAGAATTCGAGGTGCTCGCTCAGATTAAGCTATTGCAAGGTGCTGCGAACGCTTACCATTTACCCTCCGATCCGATGTTCGACCGATGGTTCGACTCCGTGATAATTTTAGACGACGCGGAGGCTCACCAGCTTTCGTGTCAAATAGAACCGCAAACGAATCCGCCTAAGGAGAGACGTCCCAAGAAAGTGAACGAAAACAATAACCACGGCCATAGGAAAAACGATTCTATCGCTAGTACGAGTTCCAGTAACAGCTCGCAATTTTACTGCGAGACGGATGGTGTTGGGAACACTTGGAAGAGAGATAGCTTAGAGCGTAGATCTTCTCCTACCAGACTTTCTCACGGCTCATCGTCATCTTCTATTCCTTCATTAGACGTGTCCTTGTCTAGCGCTAACAGTGGCCAGAAGCAGAACGGCAAGCAAGCAAACAGCCCGGCTCATGCGAATACTCGTAACAACGGTCCTGATTTTTATATAATTCGCGTAACATTCGAGTCGGACTGTGTAGAAACAGAAGGCGTGGTGTTGTATAAGTCGATCATGTTGAGTAACAATGAACGAACGCCTCAAGTGATTCGCAATGCTATGCTCAAATTGAATCTCGACGGGGATCCCGATGGGTACACTTTGGCGCAAGTTTTACCGGAGAGAGGTAAGACATCAATACTATCATTAGATAATTTAAATAAAAATTTTTTTTGAGGTGGTAACTTCGCCATGAACTGTGCAAATTAGAAAATGTTATGACATGTTATGATATATGAAAGTTTATGACCTCGGTTCGTGTTATTTAAAAAAAAACGATTTAATAATAAGAACATTTTTATGCCATTAAGGAATTATTTGATTTGTTATTCCAGTCCTTTGGTTTATAAAATGGGTTTAACAGGAAAAAAACATCGCGTAAAGTAAATACCGTAATATTACGGTGCATGTACATCAATCGAACATAGAGCTAGAGCTTTCTTCGTGATCTTTTAGTGTAAAAAAAATTCTCGTCGTCGTATTAAGTGTTGTTCAATATAAGAACATTGCATAGAATCTTTTATTTTCGTTGAACGCACTAAGAACAACGAAGGAATACTCTATGCCTGTTTACACTTAAATAATATGACATAGTAGATGGAGTTGGAGAGCATTCGCTCGTTTGATCTAAATGCACCTTTAGAAGAATGGCTTTCTACATAATTTCTCTGACATATATTCATAACAAATAGTAATCAATTTCTAGGCCATATCATCTAGGTTTTTCGTTCATTAAATTATAGTAATCTGATAAAGCGATTTTAAAAACCAAAATATTTTGTTACAGAAATGGTGCTGCCAGCGAATGCTAACGTTTATTACGCCGTGAATACTGCATACAACCTTAATTTCATCCTTAGACCACGAAAATCGGATCAAACCGACTCTGTCGTCAACGGCAAATCTAAAAACAAACGAGCTTGACTGTGTCTTGGTATATTTTGCTTTTCGTAATTATTGTTACTCAATACTTCCGAAGCAACATAAAATGTGTTCTCCTTTATAAGAATCTCTATAAAATATTAATGATATTGAGTGAAGAACATTGTTCCAACAACTTTTTATCATTCTTCTCATGACTGAATATCAATAAATTTTCTATACTCAAGAAATATTCACATGATAACTATCTGTCGTGTTAGAATGATTACCAGTTATGAGACTTTTTTACTAAATTTTGTGGTATAGGGCGTAGGATATGAAATTTTGTGTAATAAACCCCTCAGCAAATTTCATTATATGCTCTACAATTTTATTATGAATCATGTGTACTTTTAAACTAATATTATTCGTTAATCTTCTTACTTGGATGCATTTGAAAGTTTGCGATATGAATAAAGAAAAAGATAAGAATTATTTTATTTTTGCATGTTGTACTGAATTCGTTATTTGTTAAGCTTTTCCTTACTTGGCATTTATATATGTTATAGTTATATTGAACTCATTTTTCTCACTAACAGCATTAAAAAACTTGCACAAAGGGCTTGATATAAACATATTTTCTTTTATTACTGTCGATTTCTTAATTTATTTTTTTTACATTTTATTTTTTAGTTTTACAACGTTTATAATTTATGTGATACGCATGGAATAATACAATTTTGTAGTGCTCTGTAGTATTATTTTTCGTACTTAAGTAGTCTTATGTAAATTTGCTGTTAATATAGATTTAGATGTTTGTTCAGGATGCCACCAATATTTAGCGATAGTGTCTGTTTATATGTTATGTTAATGTTGTTGTCAAAACTCAATATGTGTATATAAAGAGCGTGTATAAACAAGAATCTCCAGTAGGTATGTAAGTAAAATAAATAGAGAGTAAACATTTTAATATAGAGCCAAAGGCATATTATGTCTAATAGCGAGGTGCTGTCTCTCTTTGTATAATATTGTTTAAAAGCTTTAAGATAATTGAAAACCGAATTTCATCTAGAAAATTAACTGTAACCACTATTTTAAAATACTCTAATAAAACAATTTCGGTCCGTTATAATGATTAATCAATGTATTCGTTTGAAATTAATAAAATAGAAAGCGTCTAAATAGTTAAACTGTATTTATACTTGAAGTGCATTTGTAATTCGACGTGCCTACTTACCTTATTTAATTTAATATCTCGTGTTTACGACACTGGTTTACAAGATATACTCTAAACAAAAGACTATAAGATATTTAAGAACTTATACATGATAACTTTTTTAAACTGAACTGTTTTGTCGTAGTTTTTGTAAATAACTTTGTAGTTGTGTATTTTTAATAGTTTTCCAACACCAGTGTCTTGCATAACGTGTTGTATAATATCTATGTAATAAACGTTATTAATTATTATTAAATGTTTTTTTATTTGTTACCCTATTTATTCTCTACTAGCTGCTCCGCGCGGTTTCACCCCCGTGGCTCCACTCCTGTTGGCCGTAGTGTAATGATATAATATATATAGCCTATAACCTTCCTCGATAAATGAAACGAAAGAATTTTTCAAATCGGACCAGTATTTCCCGAGCTTAGCGCGTTCAAACAAACAAACAAACTCTTCAGCTTTATAATATTAGTATAGATCAGTTATCTTATCTGTTATAGCAACTATCAACTAATCGCAACAGCCAAATATTTATGTTAGTGAACTTAGCAGATCATTTTTAGCAGATCAAAAAAAAAATGTGAGTTCTTATCGCGTGCAGTTGAGTTCTACAGTTCCTGATACTTTTTAGAAATAGTTCTGGCGTTTTTACCTTAAAAAACGACATTTGAAAAAAATTATCTGCCAACTTCGCGTAGCAGATCATTTTTAGCAGATCAAAAAAAAATGTGAGTTCTTATCGCGTGCAGTTGAGTTCTACAGTTCCTGATACTTTTTAGAAATACTCGCGTAAAATGAAACACTAGAAAAATTATTTATGTCATATTTCATCACGCCGTAGCACCATGCCGTAGCAGCATGCCGTAGCATCATGCCGTAGCATCACGCCGTAGCATCACGCCGTAGTATCATGCCGTAGCATCGTGCCGTAGCTTCATGCCGTAGCATCATGCCGAAGCATCACGCCGTAGCATCACGCCGTTGCATTACGCCGTAGTATCACGCCGTAGCATCACGCCGTAGCATCATGCCGTAGCATCGCGCCGTAGCATCATGCCGTAGCATCACATCGTAGCATCACACCGTAGCATCACGCCGTAGCATCACAGCGTAGCATCACGCCGTAACACATGCCGTAGCATTACGCCGTAGCATCACGCCGTAGCATCACAGCGTAGCATCACGCCGTAGCATCACGTCGTAGCATCACGTCGTAGCATCACGTCGTAGCATTACGTCTTAGCATCACGTTAAGCCGGGTCCAGGTCGGGTTTTTTCAAATGTCGTTTGTTAAGGTAAAAACGCCAGAACTATTTCTAAAAAGTATCAGGAACTGTAGAACTCAACTGCACGCGATAAGAACTCACATTTTTTTTTGATCTGCTAAAAATCATCTGCTACGGGAAGTTGGCAGATCATTTTTTCAAATGTCGTTTTTTAAGGTAAAAACGCCAGAACTATTTCTAAAAAGTATCAGGAACTGTAGAACTCAACTGCACGCGATAAGAACTCACATTTTTTTTTGATCTGCTAAAAATGATCTGCTAAGTTCACTAACAACAAATATTTGTAATTTCTCTAGAAATGGTTCAGAATCTGGACCAAGGATTTATCAATTTCAGGCTACAGGGTTATTTAAAAGTGTGTTATGGAATACTAGTTTTGGTCGCGGCTTCACTCACATTTGTATTGAAAATCTAATCTTGAGTCCATCTGAAGACCCATAAAAATTAAATTAAAATCGGTCTATAAACAGATGCATACAAAAAAAGAGCGTGTCTGCCGAACACACAAGTCAGAAGTGAAACTTCTTTCAAATTCAAAGATACGAAAATCGTCCTCGTACTCCATGACGTGTCGATATTGCCATGACGCGACTTAAAATTTAACTATCAACGCGCATATAGGATTTTCACTTAAAAATACACAGATAAAAAATTTCATGTCACGGCGTGAGTTGTCACACAGCACACTCCTCTGAATTTTATGAAATTGTATACTACGTCCTAAAATATATTGTTTAACCATTTAACTAATTATTTATATCCCAAAGTCAATAAGTCATATGTGATAGGTAACTGGTAGAAAAAAAATTGCCGGGCGATCTAGTTAGTTTCTATAAAGTGACTGTTTAATGGGAGGAGTACTACTGAGACTGACTAGAGGAGTATCGGTATGGGCCCAATTGCATGTCACTACGTCGTTTATCTGAAGGTTCTTTTTTTCTATAGTTGAGATAGAGTTCTTAATTATGAAAAATTCCATGTACCAAATTAAAATGATTACCACGTCAGCTACCGATAGTAGGTTTTTAATATTAAACTATGTATGTTAGCGTTTTGGAAAGGATGCTACATACTTTGTTTTTAACATATTTTATCCTAACCTTTCGACGATCGTTGCCTGGGAGATGATGTAGTGATTTCAATTTGATTTAAGCTTAGATTATTACAGTAACTTAAGTAGGTAGCATTGAACATCTGAATGAGTGGGTGCACTAGCATGGTGGCGACTGGCGAGCGGTGCGTGGCGCGCGCCACCTGCGTGCCACCACCGGTTGACAGCGGCTCGGCTGAAATTTTCATGGCCAACTTATCGAGCGCGGTGAGGAGGCTCCGCGCAGTCGCGTTCCACCGCCCGCCTGAGCCTCACCTCACTCGCTCCGAGGATCTCTCTTATAACAACAACACGCGCGCGTTGCGACCGTCGCCGCCCTCGGCCTCTCGTACCCCAGTGTCGGTTCGGTGCTAAGTGCAATCACGTGATTATAACGCGGGGACAGATATGTGAATCGAAACCTATGCCCACAAACAGCAAATATGCGACATAATGAATCCGCGCGCAAAATGAAATAGTTAGGTAAGTTGACTCTATTTCGTGCGGTCGTTAATTGAGTCCGCAAGTGGGCATTAGATGTTAAGTTTATCAATGAACAATTTACGTTGGAATGAATTAACGTAACAACTGTCAATATGTACTCGCTCTCATTGTCAAAAATGTTGGTTATGTTGGATTTAAAGTTACTTTAGCAATTGCTCTTTAGTAACATGATACTAAAAATACAGTGTGTATTTAGGTGTCGGTGTAACCGTAGGGCTTGTGTTGGGAGCGGCCAATGTCTACGACGAAGCTCTATGAGTGCCGCAATCTGATTATGGCACACCCATTGTGCTACAAGACATTCCTTGATCTTTTGATCGTATTATTAATGAATATTAAATATTCTGAGATTACGTTTATTTTATTTTTACTTAAATCTATTTATTGAAATGATAAAACTGGTAAATACTTAAAAAAAAAACATGAAATGATATAACACACTATAACGAATTCTAAAAAAATACACTTTGCATTGTAGTCTTAGTACTTTATACAGGTTCCTGCTGGTCTCCTCGCAATATTACTAAATACACATGTGAGGAACAATATTTAACTTTTAATGTCTACGTCATATGTAACTACAAATTTAATAACCTATCCAAGGTGTTTGAAATTTAATATGTAGGTAATAACCAATCATAATTCTACAACCATGATATGGGCTTATAGCCCATTTTTATTCTCACTACAGAGACAGGCCATCTATATGTAATTGAAATACCTACTGCTATACTATAATGAAAAATAAAATTAATGTGTAGGTAGAATCTGGGGTTAATAGGTAGGTATAGAGATTCAAAGAAACAATTACCTAGCTCTATTATTCTGGGATTTACGTTTCTCTATTTACCATTTGAATTTATTTACAACATAAACACGCATGTAGGTAGTAGATAAAGCAAAGTCCATTTAGTATATGCAGAAGGCAAAAATAATTTATGAAACTTCATTAAAAAATATCATTATGCACTCTATATGCATGCATATTCAGTATTCTACGATAATTAAAGATGAAAATGGACAAGTAAAGAAAAGGTATGCATTATAAAATAATTTGTAGTAAATTTGTTGTGAGTAGATAACAATACCCAACAAAGAAAAATAAATAATGAAATAAGCATTTAATGAAAGGCAAAAGCAAATGTTTAAAAAGCTTTCCATACAACAAAATTAATAAAAATAAATTACTTTTTAGCTTCATTTAAGCTTTCTAATGAGGTAATCATAAAGCTTAATAATTACCTAGGTTGAATTTACTCTTGTTCGGTGTAAACTATAATAATATGACGTGATATGAAATCGCGTGACAGGGATGGCGCACGCGACCAACAAAACAATGCAATAAGTTCACAAGCATTTCCATCGATCCCTGTTAATTGCTGTAAAATAATAACGGGGTTTTTGCCTTATTTGAGGCACAAGAAAATTTTGGACCAAATCTTCAAGAATTTTAACTTTTGGCCGAAATTACACATAGTGTGAATGAAAACAAGTTATTTATCAATGAAAGTAAGGAAATACATTGGTATTTGCCAATAATTCATAGTCGCATAAAATAACAACGTTGTGTTAATCGTACATAAAACTTCCTTATAAATAATAATAAGTACCTAATTTACATATCACGCTCAAGAAGAAGCTCCTTTTCATATGAATCGTGAAAATATTTACGCCTTGGCGTTCAAATTCACGTTCAGCCAAAGCACAGAGGAATGTGGTCGGTGAAGGTATAAAGCGCCATTGTAATTAAAATTACATGCATATTTGTGAGCGAACGTGACGAGCAAGCAAGCGAAGCATTCATTTCTGTACTGGCGAATCATGCTTCGCCTCTTTTATGCAGAAAAGTTCAGCTAAATTAGATTTTTACTTGATGTAATAAAATGCAATATAAACCGAGCTATTTTTCCTGGCCAACTTGTATTGTCTTCGTGTAGATTGAAAAAAATAAATTTCCTCTCTACATGTAGAGCTAACGTTGAAAAGATTGAATTTTTTTTTCCTTTCTTAATCGTTAGGGGATCACAAATTGTAGGTATCGTTCGAGTTATTAAACCTTTTCTTTATTCGAAAAAAATTTTTTTTTTATTAAAAATTATTAGAAAACATACTTAAGTAGCTACTTTTGAAAGAAAGAAAAAAATAGGTTATATCACAAATACTACCTACTTACAAAATAATTTTCACCTAGGTACTACTAATACACTTTTAAATACAAACATACCAGAAGAAAATGATACTTATTGGTACCTACTTAAAAAGCAGTTTGTAAAAAGTACAAAATCTTGTAAAGACATTCAAACTTTAGAATTCGTTATTTCCATTCGGACTTTTCCCATAATACAGTTAACCTACCTATTTGTATTTTATTAGCCTCATAATTTCATTACCAACATTTTGGTACTCGTTTTGTGGCAATAAAACCACAAATTTAAACGGAAATATTTTAAGGGCTTTGTACACGCGATGTGATTTGCGTCTTTGAGTTTGAACGACTCCGCACAAAAGGGGTTGATTTCACGAAAGGTTTTAAATATACAAAACTAAACTGCTGAGTATTGTTGAGTTACAATATTCGATATTATTGTTAATTAGAATATTTATATAATATGTATTATAATAACCCAATTAAGACAATTAATTAACCCAATTATGGCAAACAACCTTTAAAAAAATGTTGTTTGCCTGCTTAAAATATTTTTTGTAGTAAAAGGCATTGACTAATCATAGAATTTCAGGCTTTTTATATTAATACTACTGAATTATTTACATCGTAACAGATAATGAGTAAAATAAATAATGAATATAATAATAATAATTATACAGTGCAGGCATGGGCAGGCTGCGGCTGGTGTCCCACAACACATTAAAATTCTCTAAAGGGCCTTTGCGTGTTGGACCTGTGTCCCCACGTAAGCCTTCCAAAGGACCGGTTATCGTCCTTATGGCGGTACCCGTGTATTATGGAGAGAGACATAATAATTAATAATAAATCCGAAAAATCACTGCAGATCAGTTTAGGTATTTAGATTCTTAATTTTCCATCGGGAGCATATGACGTTGTTATCCTAAATACATATTATTTTAAAAGTTAAGAACATTTTAGACAAACATCAGAATCGAAAATTTAGATTCAGATAAAAGATTGGAATTGTTTAAAGTAAATAAAAATTTAATAATTAATTAATAGTAGAGTATATTGTATACCCACTATTTGTATTGTTGCGGCTCGCCCGCTTAAGGGGGCGCATAAAGCAAAATAACCAATCTTCTATTAGATGATACGTGTAATATGCAAGACCAAATCTAATTAATAAAATATATATCAAACTAGATGATATGTTCAACGATTCTGTTTAATCAAAAACATAAAATATTAAAATTTACTCGATAAAAAAAAATCACCAAGTTAGCTCCAATTTTCACACTTTTACGTTTTCTACTTGACATGGTAATACTTATTATGATTTTTTTTTCATAAACAATTATATTAAAACATTTGCAAGATATTTGTCAGAGCATTTTGTGTAATTACTTTTAGTTTTGGTTTTATCTGCGATAAACCACTTTTGGCGCTCTTTTTTTCTCGAGATAAACGTTTGATTTTGTCACGATAAAAGTGGTTTATCGCAGATAAAACCAAAACTAAAAGTAATTACACAAAATGCTCTGACAAATATCTTGCAAATGTTTTAATATAATTGTTTATGAAAAAAAAAAATCATAATAAGTATTACCATGTCAAGTAGAAAACGTAAAAGTGTGAAAGTTAGAGCTAACTTGGTGATTTTTTTTTATCGAGTAAATTTTAATATTTTATGTTTTTGATTAAACAAAATCGTTGAACATATCATCTAGTTTGATATATATTTTATTTTTTAGATTTGGTCTTGCATATTACACGTATCATCTAATAGAAGATTGGTTATTTTGCTTTATGCGCCCCCTTAACAATAGAGCTTTCAAGTTATTTACCTCTGACTTGAAATAGCAGAATTAATTGTTCTCATAGTGCTTTTAAATCTTGTTTAAATTAAATTCATAATTCTTGACTTCGAAGGTTAAAATTTGTGTAGTGTTTTTTTTATCTGAAAAACATTCAATGTGACATGCCATCAACACTGGAGCAACATTATTATAAAAATCTCGGGGTGCTATTTTTAAAGCTAAGAAAGTTATTTGGTATATTTTCTATTAGTAAATAGGTAAAATAAAACGTATCAAATGTAAAATTTTATAGCCACGTAAAATCTACTGGAAATATAATTTATTCTTAATTTAAAAAAATATTTCTAAACGTTGTATAATGTTCGCACAGATAATAAATGTAATAGTTCAGCCTGCAAATGTTTAATTTCGATCAGCGTTCCTGACGTTGATAAATTAAACAGGTAGCATTTAATTAAATTAGTCATTGTAATCTGGGCTTACCCAGCCAATCAACATAGCGGGCGTCTAAATAGATTACTTTTATGGAGAACTTTTCAAGAAACTAATGCACAACATACACAACACAATAGTATTTAGGTTGTTGTTAGTTCGTTTGAATGTTTCATTTTTTGGAAAATATTAATCTTATAAATATCCAAAACTTAATTCTTAGCATGCAATTTGTGTATTCTATAGATAATATTAAAAATGAATCGCCAAACAAGGCAGAAAAACATTTGTCGGGCCAGCTAGTTTGCAATCAAATTGGGACACACATAAAGAACCTTAAAAAACAATGATCACATGTTTTCAATTGCAAACAAATGAAATATAATGCTACCATTTGCTTAGAATATACTGAGTCTTTGTTTGTTTTATTTTTTTATTATTTATGCGGCCGTTACTTCGCCCGTTCACTGTCTAGCGACCGCTCTTGTTCTACTTTTCGTTAAATTCTGTCCTATTTTATGTTTAATTCAAGGAATGTCTCTGATATTGTATGCGTATTGTGTATTTCGTAATTTGTGTAATGAAAATTTACCTAAAATAAAAATGTAGGTTAATTAGTTTTTGTTTTATTTGTGACCGAAATTATATTTGTTCCTTTATTTTTAAGCTTTTCTCACCGTACGCATTCAGGGTTGAAGATTTTGAATTGTTTAAGTTTTTAATGCATACTTTTGTAGATATTTAATAAGAAGTAAAAAGTAATCGAATAAAGAATGTAATTTTTTTAACATGGAAGTGAATTTCACCAATAGCCGTAGTTACGAAAAATAATAATAATTGGCAACAAAGACTCGCATTCAAATCTAATCAACGCGAAGCTAACGAGGTTTAAATGTTTTAAATCAGCAAATTCATTGATTGCGCTCGATATTTGTATTGAATTTCGCACATTCTGCTAGTTAATATTTTTTTCCTATTGGTCGTTTAAAAATCACGTAAGTAAATAAGTTTGTTGTCTACATAGGCAAAGTATGTGGAATAATTTCGTTTGACGTTGATAAAACCAATGTAGTGAAGCGTCTCGAGTATCCCATTTAGGCCATTGTTCTAGCCTTCAAGACGCCAGTTTTACGCCATTACAAAAGGCTCGAAGCTCTTTGATCTTCTTTGACAACATGAACACCAGCCATGTGGAAGTGATTCAGATGAGACGAACCATGTAAGCCTTGCTCATCTTCTACTTGGTTGACTCTACAAACACGCCATTAAAATATTTGATATTAATATTGGTGCTTTTAGTTATTTAATTGGAAAATTTATAGGATTATTTTGAGCTTTCGATAGATTATAAACTTTAACATCTACAATCTACATACATCTTTATATATAAAAATGAATCGCAAAATGTGTTGGTAAGCGCATAACTCGAGAACGGCTGAACCGATTTCGATAATTCTTTTTTTATTATATTCTTTGAAGTACGAGGATGGTTCTTATGTAGAGAAAACGTAAATATTGTGTACCACGGGCAAAGCCGGGGCGGACCGCTAGTACCTAATATAAGTTTCGCTACCTTCTTATACTTATAAAAACTTATTTTTCATATAATTTTTACTTGTTATGTATATGTCGTAGCCATAACGTAGATTTGCTCGTTTCATGAAATGGCCAACATAGTTTGATCAGATCGTTAAATCGTCAACATTTCACGATTTGGTCATCGACATTTGGCCAGATCGTATAAAATATCTAAGAGAGTCCATAAAACAATAAAAAAATTCAGAATATTTTAAGAACTTGTTTATTGTCATTTAAGTTAGTGCCGCGGTAGCGCCGGCGAATACCAGAAGCGAATGGTTTTTTCAATAGAAAACAGTTAGGTTAGGTTAGGTTAGACTTTAATAAACAACGCACGAGCCGAGCGAGCAAAAAGCGAGCGTGCCGCGGCAGCGGCCGGCGAGTGCCAGAAGCGAATCGCTTTTTAAAAAAGAAACAAAAATGGTCGCATTTCGTGAAACGTTGACGATTTAACGATCTGGCCAAACTAAATTGGCCATTTCATGAAATGAGCAAATCTACGATATGACCACGACATATACATAAACCAAGAGCAACATAACATATGACTAGACTAGTAGGAACCAAATATTACTAGTAGGTAAACAAGATTTGCTCGTTTATAAGGTACCTAAGTACTTATATAAGGATTAGTTTTGTACCACAATACATATACATATTTAAATGACGTACGGCTAGTGGCTACGATTGCATGGATAGATGTTAGGTCACAGAATAGTTAATAGTAGCTAACGGGCTATAGCTAGGTACTAATAATATAACTACAATGTCATGACATAGTCCGCTGTCACTTTACAACCTCCACATATTAGTATACGGGGGCTTGCGGCCGTAGTAAAACTGTTTTGTAGTAAAATTCGACACCCGTTTTCACCCGTGTCCCATTGACCTACATTTCCGGCCTTGAACCCCTCTCCCCCCTCTGTTCCCATGACGTCATGAGAGCCCTTCGCAGCTCTTGTCATAGACCTCATATTTCTTACAACTACGACAACACAAATGCATTTATTCATATGAAACCTATGTTGGTGTCAGAAAAGCAGTGCGAAGTATTTATGAAAAAGGAATCAAAACCACTCAAAACCCAATTAGGCTAGTAGTTTAATTTTTTCACTGCTTCAAGGGACCGCAGTCGATATGAATTAAGCATGATACCAGCTTACAAGCTAACCTTAGATAAAGGGTCTTGACAGACGGACAACAAGTTGATCCTAGAAGGGTTTTTTCCTTTTGTGTTTTGGAACCCTAAAAATATGGTTGGGGCTATTATACACCCATAAACAAAGTCTAGGGATATTTGGTATTGCATCAAATATCTCAAAATTTATGGAGAATTTTGTGATATTGTAAATGGAAGAATTACAGCTCATTTTAAGGTCTTTAATATAAAATAAAAAAATTTCATGATATTTTTTTAATTTTAATTAAAAATGTTAATCTTTCTCAATAAGGTAGAAACTTGGATAGTTAGGATCTTCATTTCTTGTCATATAAAAATTTTGATTAAAATTTGGCCATTTTTTTTTCCAAGAATTAATTAAAAATAGTCAGTGCACGACAATGTTCTTCGGCAAACCAAGCCTCGATCAGTCTCTTTCGTCTGTTGTCCATAATTATCTAAATAACTCTATTTTTACCTGCAAATATAAATCAATACATTATAAAATTAATAATTTATAAGTCTGTAACATTATTTTTAAAATCACAATATAATACATATTTGTAAAAAATAAATGAAACAGTCACAACAAAAAACTTACGTAGTTGGTCCCGTGGCATACGTACGTAGACCGCGAATTTTGCGAAGCTCCTGTTGCACAATCACGCGCACCCGACTCTCCACGCTGCACTGCGTGGATAAAATAACTGGAGCTATTAGATTTTTAGGAATTTGCAATTTTGTATCACTGGATTACACGTGTAGACCACGGGACTACAGACTGTAGGGTTAATTTCTTTTTACCATGAAATATACTAAACATGTCAATAGAAAATTAAATAATGATAAATGCTGGAAACAACGATCCAATTTCATTTTTGTTTTAGGTTCTTACAGACCATAAAAACACAAAATATAGATCAGTCGACTTTCGAGAAACGAGTGTGATTTTGTTACGGATTTTAAGTTTACCTAGATACTAGATAGACTGACGGTTTCATCAGTTTATAGATTTGGTTAGGTACCTTACAGGTCAAAGCCAGGATGGGGCAAGTGCCCCATCCTGCCCCACCGTGGCTACGCCCATGATGAAAAAGTTTTTCTTAAACAATAAAGTTCAAATTTTATGTTACCCCAAAATTGTTTGTGAAAATTGATTGCATTCTACGAATACCAACTGAATAGATAAGATGGGCGATATATTTAAATGTAAAATTCACCTAAAATGGCTGGCTGAAAAGTATTTTTAAATGATAAAGTAGAACATATTAAATCAACCTAGTTCTTACATCTTAGTATGTCGAAAATAAGTGTGTAAAGAGGTCAGTGCTTACCAACAAGACGGAAGTAGTGCCGTACACGTTATTAATATGTTCATCTGTTCTCAGATGTGGACAATTTTCTAGTCGTTAGCGGTTTGTATTCAGTTTCCAACTCGTCGACGGTTTCAGAGCAAACAAAGCCGACTTAACAAGTGACAATAGAGATATGTGGGACAGGATGCATTTCACTATTTCTATGCTTTTATCAAAGGGAGCTTGCAAGGCGGTACCTGGGCGTATATAAAGCCCACACATATTGTACACCAACACACGTTATACTTTTATGTTTTAAGTAAATAGTTTTATTTCAAAGGATCCAATGACTGAAATTATCATCACAGGAGTACAGTTGGGGAAGAAACTGATAACATATATTTAAATAAAAGTTATACATATACATAATAAGGTCGAACATAGAACGTTTTCCTTTTAACGGTTTGAAAGATTTGTAACATTGAAAGTTTTGTAGCTATAAATAC
The DNA here is from genome assembly GCF_061535395.1 of Colias eurytheme. Taxonomy (NCBI): domain Eukaryota; kingdom Metazoa; phylum Arthropoda; class Insecta; order Lepidoptera; family Pieridae; genus Colias; species Colias eurytheme. The sequence goes on along the minus strand of NC_142981.1, from coordinate 4,443,895 downwards.
ATTAATATAACATTTTTTTACTTAGTTAAATTGGAATTGTGTCGGTTTTAACACATAGACGCGTCAGGCTTGGTACGTATAGAAAGCATCCATAAGGCCTCACTCGAAAGCTAATTGGCACTGCAATTATGCACCAGATGACATGAATGTGTGACATACTCTCTGATGCATGCATATTATAAAATGTTTTTAATAGTATTTTTGGGTGTATCCTGTAATTCATGTTCAGAATTCGTGGTGACATTTCTTTATTGCGTTGGGCATTTTGAGCGTTTTATTAGAGCCTCAAAACGAATAAATGTATGACAAAAATGTTTGAGCTTCCCAACCACAGTTACACAATAAAAATGTAAGTGACAATATAACGAATCAGCACGTTGAAATGTTAATACTGTGATATGAATGCGAACTGGGCGCGTCGCAGTCTGGCCTGGCGCCAAGACGGTTTCTCAGCTTATCAACATGAAACATTGTCGCTGATAACTCTTCTTGGCAAATATCCTATTGTGCACTGATTGCCTTATTAGAAAGGCTAATTGCTGTAATCAATAATAAATGCACTTCATAAAATATTTTAGAAGTATGTATTTAATTAAAGTTGGGTGGAAGTGGTGTTAGCAAAATGTATTTCCTCTCATCGTTTAAATCATTTTGGTTGGAATTAAAGGGAATTAAAAATTATTATATTTTAAAAACGTATCGGATAAGCTAACGGCTTGTGTCTATTTATTATCAGTTTATGCATGATATATACCAATCTATAATAATTAGGCAAATGTGTTTTAAATTTAGTTTGTTTCTTTTTTTATTTACGATTTTTTTAATTTGTTTTATACATGAGTGGTACCTTTCGTTGTATTTAACTTAATTTTTCATAGGTGTATACATTGTAAGTATCTTATCGTAAATTTAATACTCCATGCTGTTATTTAATACAGACAATGCTCGTGTAACAATATTGATACGAACAACCGCAGTGCGGAGGTTTTCCTCCGAACCCGAAAAATGTTTGACAATGTGATCTGGCTTGAATAACTTACTAGATATTGGTTTATTGCGGACAATGACCCGATAAATATAGATTGTTTCTCATAAATATTGCTTACAAATAGGTAAGCTACGGTCTAATGTGCCATATAGGAATATAATGGAAATGGATCCCAGGAATGTTTGTACAATTTTGTAGTATTTATGTTCACAAAATATGAGAGTATTGTTTATTCCTTCTGATCATAACCAGCTATCGTACAGAAGTATTTCTTTTAATATTAGCTCCTCGCCTTGTCTCCAATAGGGTACACATTGTTTGAAAGGCTTTCAAAATTTCAACAATTATTTATTACTAGCGGTCCGCCCCGGCTTCGCCCGTGGTACATGTTTACGTTTTCTCTACATAAGAACCATCCTCGTACTTCAAGGAATATAATAAAAAAAGAATTATCGAAATCGGTTCAGCCGTTCTCGAGTTATGCGCTTACCAACACATTTTGCGATTCATTTTTATATATAAGAAGATTATCTTACGCCATGCAAAGACAAATCCAACATATCAAAAATTATAACTATACGTTCCGCCGAATTTGAGTTATGAGATGTTCATGTTGGGTTTAACTAACACAATTTAAAATTAAATATACATTTATTTTATAGATTTATCTTTTAATGATCCATGAAAATATTTTGATTGGTATGTTTTGGTGTACAGAATGTAGGGTCAATGTACCACTAGCTGACCAAGCGCCAATACATGACCGAAATTCAAATATACGCGCCAATTAAGAAAATACGGCAGCCCCAGATGATAGTTTATTGTTTTTTCTATAAAGCAACATCATCTATAAAAATAAAAACAAACCTTGCTGCCATTGGTCAGAAATATTGACATTTTTTCAACACGAAGATGTAATTAAGTAGGTGCCCCGTAAGTAATCACATTTTTTACTAAGAGTTTTTTATCGGGAGTTGATTGGGAAATCTTAATTTATCTTGAATGCAATCGATTACTCCTTATATGTCTTGTTATAGGCATAATGTTGAACCATTCTGTTATAGACTTTCGGCTTCATTTTTGGCATGAACAGTTTTTCATGATTTTTAGCGGCCTGGTTATCTTTTGGAGCAACGAAAACAATTTTTCGCCTATTGTTGACCAGTATGGTCAGCTCTTGGTTCTTTATATTTTGCTAAGAAAGACTTGCTTTGGTTTGTTCTTATACCTACCTAATTTAACAAAAGATATAAGCCGTAGTTAAGTCATAGCTTTATGTTGCATATTTCCAAAAGCTGACCACCGTAAGATTTTTATACCGAACTTAGTTGGTCAGGTTTCGGGGCCGAGAATATTATTAACCTTGAGTTGTCCACTTGATTTCCGTGACCAAGTGGTTTGATTTCATCAACCTATCTTTATTTATTAAATAATATATTTATTTATTAAACAAAACTAATGTTCGAAGAAGGACATTTTGTCCATTTTGAAAATGGTCAACTTTTAGAGCAATGATGGTCAGATATTGGTGATCAGTTTCAGTGGTCAGGTAATGGTGTTTTTAGCAGAAGTAACTTTCAGAGTAGTTTTCATAAAACCAATAAAGGTTATCAAATTGATACTAAGAACAATAGTTGCAGTGACTATTCAATTATCTGTGTCCCAAAAATAACATTGAACGTAAAACAAATAACCCGTTTTTATTATATAGCTAAAGATAAAACCGCTTAAATGGTCAACTAGTGGTACATCCACCCTACCTGTATTGTGGTCAAAGAGTGTCGTATTTCGACCGATGGATCCTAGAAAGAATTGGTTTTTGAAATAAAATGGGCAAAACAACTTTAAAATGTAATATTATCTACGCGGAACCTGTTAGCGCATTATTATTGAAGTGGCTCTATGTAGTTGCGTCGCAGACATTATCAAGATAATGCATAATAGGTACGCAAAGTTCCGCAATCGGTTAGTCAGCAACTAATATGTTCTTATATATGTTAAACACATTGTACAATTAGGGCTGTTCTTATCCGATGTGAAAATTGATTATTATTTACTTACTTCATAGCTGTAATACGAGTATATCGAATAAACTGTAAAAATAATTGCCTATCGTTTTATTGCAGCGACTGTACTGAATCAATAATACTACTTAATTCTCAGAATTGCATATTTCAAATAAACTTGCAAAAATTTACCCAAGAAATCCCAAGTCTTGTGCAAGAGGCACGCAAGCCAATAATAAGTTCATGGTCTCGGTTAAAACCTTTACCCGAAAACCCGATAGGAGCACGTTGTTTTATAATGGAAATGTTTACAAAAATCCAATGACTGGAATTTTTTGGCTTTGGGTTAAGGCACACAGTATGTCGTTTAATGTACGGGCAAGAGTAAAATTTAAAAAAGTGATCAATTATTAGTTATTCTTATCTCAACTGCAAATTATTTTTTGAAGAGTCAAAGTCTAGTCTATTTTCGTTTCTATAACAATGTGTACGAAGTAGAGAGAGGCCTTTTCACTCAGGTGATATAAAATTATCTTTTTGAACCTATTTCTGTATTAAAGCGAAACAAATAATAAATAAAGAAATAACTTAATTCAATATTAGGTAAATATTAATAGAAAATAATAAAATTTGATTTTCACTTTACATTAGAAACGTTTAGGTATCATTTCTCAATAGTAAAGCTATTAATCTTTAACTGTCTCAAACTACGGTAAGCTTTTGTTAAAATATATTTTGTAAGTAATAGCCCTGTCGGAAATGTGCCTGTCGGCCGCAGGCTTGCCGCTTGTCCTACAAAACCTGGGTGGTCGATAAGGGATCACGGAACTATTATGTTAACGATATAAGATATTGTATAATTCGTCTATCCTACAGTCAATCTATCACTAATTTATCATGATTTTCTAAATAGTATTGTTGAAGCATATTACAAATTTTGACTACAATGGTACTGTATTTTTGAAATGGTGATGTCGTAGGCATTTCTTAGCTGGAAGCCCGGAAGCTAGTTTATGTCTCTGATCACCAGCGCCGTTTAATGAATTGCCTGAATATTATTCGGCTGAATTGTAATTATAAAATCTAATATTAGTCCTTAAATCATAAATTTTCAATGTCCATAGCTCGTAAATAAATTTCTTAAACAAATGGTGCCTATAATTTATATCGCGGTTTTTGAAGTATGTCGCAATTTGTTTCCTTCGTTATTGGCACCATTTCAGGAAACTTTAACAAGAATAGTAAATTATAAAGTATATATATAATTTGGTAATAGGGTAGTAGATAGACCGCATTCTTGGGTTATTTAGGAGCACTCGCAACACCTGGGCGCGGATGGATTTATGAGGCCGACGACTTTACTTCGATCGTGAACTAGGAATGCCTCTCACCCCTGAATACCACCATCCATATTGCATACATAGAACTTGTATACGTAGTATATTATTATTAGTCTGTGATAGAACGTAGAGAATGACCGAGTCAGCTTGCTTTTCATAAGTGATCATAAACCGAAACATGTATATTTAGGTAGATACCGATTATAAAACACCGTGATGGACATTCTAAAAACTATAATTGAAACTTATAATTTTGATAGAGAAAATCTCAATAATAAAACTAGATCATATTATAAAGACTGAAAGTTTTACAAAGCTTTTTTACTTTAGTATTTTTTATTGTGTTTACGAACGGAGGTCATTAAAAGTTTTTGTTTGTTATAGAGTGAACGGTGGCCCCCGGCATGAGGTCGGGGGAGGGCGAGGGCTCCGAACTGGCGGAGTTCGGCACGCGCTGGCCGCCGCCCTATGCGCAGGGCTACGGCTGGCGCTCCGCCACGCCTCAGCACCCGCCTGCACATCATCTCGCGAGGCATTCGCGCTCGCAGCAGGTAGAGATACACTGCTTGTCTTTTGTAAGAAATATATAGGTATGGTTTACTAAGATCATAAGAAGTGGACAGAAAGTATAGGGAAGTGAATAATATAGATTACCTGTTTGTCACTTCAATGAAGATTAAGTATATTATTTTTTGGGTCATTTGATAAAGCAATACTTTTAAGTAAATTGCAAGTAATGAAATAAATATAAGAATTATTGTAGTTATAAAAATTAACGCTCTTGACTAATTCTATTAGGAATTAAATTTATATGAAATGCTGATATTATAGTGAACGATACCATTTCGGAATCTTGATAAAACAGGCATGTTTTTTCTTTATTTGGCACACGGGTCACGATATCTTTTTTTACACCACGTAAGATTAAACTTAGGAACGAATATAAGCAAACATGAAATTTAAGTTATAAAGTTTTGAAATTATCGTTTAATATTCGATAGCGTATCTATCCCTGGAATGCTATGACGCTAAAACAGATTGAAAAAATTCCTTTCTTTGGAGCCATACCACCAAAATTTTTTTTCTAAAATATTGAATACCTCGATAACCTTTTACTTAACACAACACAACAAATTTAGTGGTGGTCCAGGTGGTGTGAAGTTATCAGATTAAACATTATAATTACGCCACATCCTTTTTATAGTTGTTTCACATATAACAATTAATGTGGGCTGTTATTCCTTTTACAGAAAAAAAAAATTTCAACATCTTTTCAAATGTATCAAAAATAAATCCCATTAAGGGAAATCCTTAAAAGAAATATTGGATACGCGCAGTGGTTGCAGGACAACCGGCAGAGCTATGAGGCGGAGGATGCGCGAGCGCGTGCCCGCGGCGGCGTGTATTACTCGCCGCCGGGCACCTCGTACACCATCGTGGAGCGGCCGGCCTCCTCGCACGGCCATCACCCCGCCTACTCGCACCACTACTCAGGAAAACTAGCACGGACCCCCTATGTCGGTTCCTCAACGTTAGCTAATAGTGCAGGTTCGTGTTCATAGCGTCATATAATTAGTTAAATTCATCATCATCATCATCAGCCCATATACGTTCCCACTGCTGGGCACGGGCATCCTATGAAGCTAATTCGTTAAATTATGTAAGTATAAGTAGAGTAAATGGTAATCAGCTTAAAATTCTTTATTACTAGCCGGTGCGACAAGTTTAAGAAACAGTACAAGCCACCTCAGCGCTTCCAATGGCAAGAAGAGGCCGATATCACCGGAGCAAGTGCTACGATTGTTCGGGCAGGGCGGTGCGGCGGCGCTGGGGAAGGCCCTACCGCCGTCGCACCCGCCGGCACCGCTGCCAGCTCCTCTGCCCGCACCTTTGCCAACACGACGGCATTCCCCAGCCAGCAGTCCTAGCAGTACTACACATCATGTAAGTTTATATACTCAGTACTAGGATTAGCTCGGCTAAGTAATAGATAAACAGTCAATGACAAAAATATTATGGTAGTTACTACTACTAGAGATGACTCTACATATACATATACCATATAATATATACATATAAATCAATATCTCTTTTCCTTGGTTATGACTTATGGCATCACGGGTGGACTGATTGCGATAATTATCTTTTTGATGTTATGAAAGGAAAACTCAAGAAATTTGCGTCAAAAATTAAGAAAATACCTGACGGCCTTGTACTATTATTATAAAATAAACTGAAGTTTCAAACTATATATGAATGAGAAAAACCAACTTGCTAATCGATGTTGATATTACCTATTGACACATTTGGAATTGGTTTTCTAAAAATAGTCTGATGTATGAAACGTGGGCGTCCGGCGAGGCCTGTCAAATGCGTGAATTATTCCGAGCTGCTACGAGTCGATATTACTACTTTATTCATGGCCGCAGCGGTAAACGTTTAGAGAAACAAATGGATATGACCTAACCTGAGTGCCTGCCCCATATATCTATTAACTACTTCAAAATTTAAAGACGCAACCTAAACTGTTATGAGTTATTATCGAGGAAATTATATGGTTATCATATACCTATATGATGCATCTTTGATCGATGCATTAAAAATACATAGTCGCGAATCTTTTACTGGCAGTATCATGCAGATGGAATTGTAGTCGATTATTGACTATACAATACTGTATATTGGATAAATTTAATAAAGCTTAAAAAAGTTAGTTTTTTAAAACATTTGTGAATTACATCTCAAATACAATACGGTCACAATCTTTTAATACTTGTTAAGGTGTGTCCATATTATGATTTCAGTCAGGTGAGGGCCACCGCTGAATGTAATAGCACAGGTAATAGTTTGTGTCAGTCGAGTCTAAATTCTGTAATGAGCCATGTCTATTTCATATTTCCTGTAAAAAGCATTCTTAATGCCATTAATTTCTTGTATTTCCTTATAAGTTAGAATTCAGAACAATTTGTTATTTAAGGTGTGATTTCTATTTTATTGCTACGGATACTCTACGAGAAACATTCGGAAAATTCAATATAGCCTGTCGTTTTATGGGTTTGATTATTTTTCGAATTCGTATGTAGGTGATCATAGTAGGTCTTCGTAGTGATCGATATTCATACAAAAGTGACGTAAAATGTATGCCGGGAAGCATTAAGCGGTGCGTGATGTGTTCAGTTATTGAGCGGTTTAGTGAACTGAAGTCCTACATTTTGTCTTCAAATTGGATTCCGACGAGAATTATGAGGTAATTTACACAAGTCATATAAATATCCAGGTTATATAGTAGTATATATTAATTACCTGTTTGTTTTTCCTTTACCTTGTTTGCCTCGGTTTGGTTATAGAGACACGTTTTATGCGAGTTGATTTGTAAAAAAATTGAATTTATAATGGAGTATATTTGTCTATGATATATGTAATAACTTTCATGGTCTAGTTTTCACTGTAATAACATTATTCATAATACTTATATAAATAATGATTTTGCACTAAAATGTTGATTGAATGTGATTTATTAATAAAGATTAGTTATTGTTTAGTATTAAAAACGTAATTATAGTACATTCTGAGAGTATTGAATAAATTATCTGAAATATATTATTATCAAAAGTTTATATATCTGTAAATAAGGTTTGTTTACGGTCAATGTCTGTAAGTGCTTCAATCCAAAATGTATTTTCCCCTACGAGTAAAAGCACTAAAACAATTTTCTCTAAGATTTCAGGATTCCGTAGCGACAGAAAAATATCATTCTATTTCGGTATTTTCTCGTAGCAGATATTGAAAAGATTTGTAAAGGCAATGTGCTCGAAATAAAAACGATATACGCAATGCTTACTGAAATATAACAAATTGAATATTTCTCATAATTCATAATAACACATATTTATCATTCCTATGAAATAAAATAGAATTGATAACGATACTAACTCGTAATGTACGCTTAGATAGTATGTAATGTGCTTAAAAAGCTCGACCATGCCTCAAGGTCATTTTATTTTATTACTAGAATTCCTTAAAATACATTTAAGCTAAATTTATAAATTTATACATTTAAGCTATGCAAAAAAAAAAAATTACAAACATTTTAAATGATTATTTAATATATTTAAATATTATTTGAAAATCTTTCCATGCATATCCATGTCACATTACATAGTGAATTTCTAATAAAAGATAACGTACTTCAAGATAAATTAAGACGTTAATTGAAACTAGTGCTCTTTTTACATTAACTCAAGACCCAATATCGAACTCTACTTTCTATCTTGTCTCTATTCACTCGATTTGATTCTAACGACAGATTTTTCCTCTTGTAATAGTTAAGTTTTCAACACGTGTAATATTAATTTCTCAATACTTTACCAGGCGATATACCGAGGTGCGGAGAGGGAAAGGCCGTACTCCTCGGGCGGAGCGCCGGCGCCCCCGACGGAGCCGGCCACCCGCACAGTCACCATGAGCCGGGACCCCGCGGATTCGCACGGCTTCGGGATTTGCGTCAAAGGAGGTAAAGAAGCAGGTACGTTTTCTTTCTAGGTGTTAGGCCAGCAGAAGCTTCAATGTTAAGTAGATTGGCTAGTGAATATTCAAACATTCGAAAATAGTGTAGGTTTGGACAGCTCTTCTGACATTGGAAGTTGAGTTACAGCATAATTTTGTTAACATATAGAGACACATGCTAGATACTTTTAGTTAAGAAATAATTGCACCTTTCATTTCGCTTAGTTAAGAAACACTACAACTTGTATAACGGATTTTGAAATTAATCAGCATTAGTTACCTACATGATAACTTCATCATCTATGTGTTGAGTATTTGGTACAAGTCTCGTTCCCATGAAAATTTAAATATATACATTTTATAACTTATACGACATCAATACAATTTTAACAGATTGTCAAAAACACATTATTATTTTACCAATATCATAAGATAGATGGGAAAAGTTCACCTTAAATGTTGTTGTAAACACACAGATAGAGCTCCGTTTATTGATTCGAATATAAATAGAACTTGGTGCGGTCAAACAAAGCGATCCAATCAGTGATCAAAGGCTTTTCACGAAACGCTAATCTCATCCGATCCATGGATTTTATTAAGTTATTTATATGGAATCAACGTGTCAGCGTTCACAATAAAACTGTAGATAAAGTATGTTTTTATTAAGCCACAAAAACAAATAAGTACCTACCTACTCGTAGTTAATTATTGAAATAAACGCTGAATACAGGTTAAAATATTAACAAAATCGTGACAATACGTGATTATAGTTCCAAAAGAGTATACTTACTACTTAGTGTCCTGTGGCCCCTATGTGGGGCAGAGGGCGTCCACAGTGCGCCGCCATTGCGTTCTGTCTTGGGCTACGCTCTTCACCTCCTGCCACGTCAACCCAATCGCCCTAGCCTCCGCCGCCACCGATCGTCGCCAGGATTGCCTGGGACGGCCACGCTTCCTTTTTCCTTGCGGAGTCCATTCCAGGGCTTGCCTAGGTATATGTGAGGTATTCCTTCTGAGGGTGTGGCCGATCCAAGTCCATTTTCGACGTAAGATTTGACGGGATATAGGAGTTTCGTGGCAGCGTTCCAATAGATTGTCGTTGGAAATCCTGTCTGGCCAGTGGATTCGCAGTATTTGGCGGAGGCATCGGTTGACGAAGACCTGAAGTCTATGCGTGATGTCTTTGGTCACCCTCCACGTTTCACTCCCATATAAAAGGACACTCTTTACGTTGGAGCGAAATATTGTAAATTTCACTCCACGCCCTAGCTTCTCCGATTGCCATATGGGTCGTAGCTGCGCGAAGGTTGCCCTTGCTTTGGCGATTCTCGAAGTGATGTCCTCTTCGGTTCCACCGGAATTAGACACTATACTGCCGAGGTATGTAAACTGCTGGACACGCTTTATTTGTTTTGGGCCTAAAGTCAGTGGTTGTGGATTTCTCCCCTCAGTGCGCATTTCCTGGGTCTTTAGGGTGTTAATTTTTAGTCCACAAACAGCAGCTTCACGTTGAAGGTCATCGAGCTTGCACTGCATGTCAACGTGTTTGTGACTGAGCAGACACAGGTCATCAGCGTAGTCTAGGTCATCCAACTGGTCGGTCAACCCCCACTCTATACCGCGTCGCTTACATTCGTTGACTTTATGCATTATGCCATCTAGTACCACCAGGAAAAGCAAGGGAGATAGCAAACAGCCCTGTCTCACACCTGCACTCACACCAATGTCATCCGAGATAAGTCCGTCATGTGTGACCTTACATACGTAACGCTTGTAGATAGCTCTCACCAAGTTTATTATTTTATCTGGGACGCCTATTTCGCTGAGTCGGCACCAGATGCTGGACCATTTAACTGTGTCGAAAGCCTTTTCGAAATCGACGAATGTGAGATAAATATCACGTTGCCATTCTGATGCTTCCTCCAGTATGATTCTTAAAGTGTTGATCTGGTCCGTACATGAGCGGTTAGGGCGAAATCCAGCCTGTTCTCTTCGCAGGATAGGTTCTACAGCTTTGATCAATCTATTAAGTAATATCCTGGTAAGAACCTTAGATGGTGTAGAAAGCAAAGTAAGCAAAGCAAAGTGTATAGGTATACTTTATTTCTTCTGTAGAGCTTGCATGATTTTTTGCAGCCAAATAAATTGATAATATGCTCATTCTGATAATGAACATAAATGTTAATACATATAATATGTAAAACAATGACGTTAGAAACATATCATTCGAATATGGATTAAATTATTAAAAAAAATATTTTGAGACTTCATTAAGAGTTATTAAAACAAACGTTATGATGCAATATGAGTAACGTTTCATAGGTGTTGGAGTGTATATATCAAGAGTGGAAGAAGGTTCAGTAGCAGAGCGCGCAGGGCTTCGCCCCGGAGACTCTATATTGCAAGTCAATGGCACTCCTTTCTCCGGAATATCACATGAGGATGCACTTAAGGTAATTATTAAACAAGTATAATAAAATATTTCGTTTCACAATGAAACATTATCCCTGGGACGCCAAATAAATATTTGTACCTAACTTGTAAATAATTCTACGTGCCTTCCAGCAAAATTTATTGATACCTGTACCAAATACATATATATTGTAAGAAATGTTTTTAATACATCAACGGAGATTTATTATAATAAGCTATCTTCACAAACTATGTTGTTCTTATCGAACAAAGATATTTCTATGCCGACGCGTCGTCTAAAATAAATACAATGTATATTTATTTGACATTTGACCTTTTCATGGCACGTTTCTGTTACCAATTTGCAAGAGACCAAAATAAATTATCTAAATGGCTACCGCTGTATCTTTCAATCGATTTTATGTCTTACTTTTCTAAATGAAGCATGGGGATCTTTCAAATAGGCATGTTTATGTGTTTTGAATAAAAATTTTCATACATTTTATTCAGAAAAAGGGACCTTACCATCGTGTTTATCATAGAAATTATTTCGTGTAAGTAATGAGTTTGAGTTGAGAGTAAAGAAATTAAAGGATACTTACTATATTTGTGGCTACAATACTTGTTACGTTATGTGAAATGAAGTAAAAGCTAGTTAGAACGTGTATGAAATGCTATTTGAGGTTCTATTTTAATATCGCGAAAATCACAACGTTGCCAACTAAATTTCCTCTATTGCTGCTATTTGTGGCAATGAAAATGTGCAGCGAAATTAAACAATGCCAGCTGTGTTGCCAGTCAGTGAATGTAATTATTTCGTGACCGAGCTTAGTTAATGGCTAATAGGCACTGGGCACCGCCCTTCTCTAATGCTAGTGTTAATAGGTAGTAGGTAGTGTTCAACTGGGCAAGTACGATCTTTTTCTCTTATACATATAGTTATTAAAACGAATATTCAACCTAACTTCGTGTTAATTAAAGTGTAATTATAACAATTAATGTATTATATTAAAATTACAATGTTTTATAATAAAATAAAATAAATCTTTATGAACAGTAATTTGGGAATACAATACGAGAACAGAAGTACGCTTTTACGAACAATATTTTCTTTATTTGTAAGCAATTGCTACGGCGCGTAGGCCTCGGCGCTACGACAAAGTTTTGATTACATCGCATCTCCTATTTTTATTATCTTCTCGTTAAGCTTATTTCCTTGGGATAAGAAACTTAAGAAGATTATGTATATAAATATTGTTATTACTTCATAAGTTATGCATTTATATTTATGCTATAACAAGAACTTATGATATTAGATTGTATTTATGGATCAAAAGATTTTATCATTAATTTATTGTAAGACAAGGGGGGTGTATAGGTAATTTTCTTGGTACTTTGATCAAATGTTAAGCTATTGAATGACTCCAGTCGGTCTCCTTATTTATTTCTATTTGGTATTCCCAGTATATTCTTTTTCACAACAAATTCAGTCTTATTTATCTCCTAGACCTAAACCGTCCCTATTCTTAAATTTTAAACATTTATCTAGCTTCTGCGTGATAAAGAAACATACACATACATACGTTCGCATATCTAATATTGGTAGGGATTCTCGACCCTTGCGAGATATAGTACATGGTAGCCAATCGGGCAGTAAATTTTATTACATCGAGCGCCGAGCCGGCTAACGAATGTCGTACGGACGTACTGTCTCAACTATTCCTAGACTTTATGTTGCTATAAAATTTTGCCTTTACGACATTTACGTAATATTTTTCACATCAGCAAATACATATTAAGTTATTCGTTTACATTGTTCTTGCATTTATTCCAGGCCGACAAAATTCTTTAAAAGATTGGAAAAACTCTACTTTAAGTTGTTAAACTATGAAAATCAATTCGATTTTCTATCATGATAATCGATTTAAAAGTTATGTTGAAGTGATAATGATGGTGTTTAATGGTCTAATAGCTTGATGCTATTCAATGATTCAAGTTAATGATTAGTCCCTTTATCCTTACCTAGTTACAGTAAATATATTTCTTCCTAGATGCTAAAATCATGTCGTCAACTGACCATGGTGGTACGGACAGCTGGTGCGCTGGTTGGTCGCGCGTCGTGCTCTTGGATGGACCGCTACGGCCGGCCAGCGTCGCCGCCGCCGCTGCGCCCGCCGCGCTCAGCTAGCAAGGACCGATCAATACGAAGGGTAATGTAAAATTCATTTTATCGTGTATCCCACTATTCGATTGTTGCATAGATCATAGATGTACATTTTTCACTCTGATTGTTAAAGTTTAAATCACCTTTGTTGATGTGTCGTAATCAAAAATCATGTTTACATTCTTTCGACAAGTTTATCGTCATTATTATTTAACAATTAAAGATATTAAAAATAAAAAGATTATGGAAAAGACTAGCGGTGATAGATACTCTCTAATCTTGAGTATTGTTATTTGTTGCACAACAATATATTTATAGTATGCATTGTGAGTTAGCATGACGTTACACAACTATTTTCTCATAATAGCTGCTACATAAATAAAATATTAAAAATAAACTGAGATGGATCGGTAGCAATTTCAAATAAACGCTAGCATTAAAACAATGACGCAGTTAATATTGCAATCGGGAATCAGAAATACACAGTGGTAGGTCGATTGTGGGCTAAAAGAAACCTCTTAATGCCTTGTAAGCTGGCAACTAGGTCACAACACCCTCGGGATTTTCGATTATACTTTTTACAGAATATGTGGTTTAAAACTTTTAGTGCGATAGAGAACGTATTTTTATTTCAGACAACGCCGACTTGCCTTTTCCTTGCCTTAAATGTCACAAATGAAGAAATGTGTGCAACCAGTGAAATTTCAAAGGAGAAGCGACCCAAAAAAATAATTCGATCGTTTGCAGATAGTTGATATTTGAAGGCAATTAAGACCGAAACATTTTGAATTTCAGCGATGATATAATTTAGAAAGCAAGGCTTTTTATAAGAACCCTTATATCTAAAGTAGGACTGTTATTTCTGACAAATAAGCTTTTACACTCTATCTAGTTTATATTGTAGATTTTTTAATATATGAAAAGTATTTTTTACGCAATCAGCGTACGCAAAATTTCCATTGAAATTATTATGCCACGGGATATCCTGTATAATAATCCATACGTATTTAGATGTAAGATTTACTTTATAGCAATATTTTGATGGGTAGGTAATAGGTTTTTATACGGACACTAGCTGTTGCCCGCGACTTCGTCCGCGATTACGTCGTTTTAGGTCATTCGTCGTTTAAAAAAAATACGTGACACTTTATTTTTGAACTAGCTGTTGCCCGCGACTTCGTCCGCGATTACGTCGTTTTAGGTCATTCGTCGTTTAAAAAAAATACGTGACACTTTATTTTTGAATGTTCTTAATTGTCTCTTATAAAATTTAACTACATTAAAATTGAACACTCTGAAAATCTTAAAATCGGAGAAAATTGAAAATCTGAGGAAAACATGAAGGAATGTGATTAAAATTCTACATTACTTAGTATTTCAAATAATAATCTAAATTAAATGTAGATTAACAGTTTGAGAGCACCGTTATAGAATATGTACCTAAGTATGTACGTGAGTTTACATAGTAACAAAACAAAAACACGATGACTTTCTTTCGCGCTCGGTACCACAAACTAAGCATGTTAATGGTACGTGGCCCGCGTCACTTGACCCCCCGCGAGTTCCCCTCCTTTGCTATGCGAAAATACATTCGTCGCCCTGCTGTAGGAAAAATTGTAATACTGTGGCCTGGGCGTTATACACGCCCAGGGAGTTCCTGAGTGCCGATAGATGTCCGTCTATCGGCATTTATAACAATCTTATATTAATATCACCATCTTGAGGAAAAGCTTCTAATGTCGATTTAAAACTGCATACATACGAATTAACCTGATGAAACATGTTCTAAAATTGTGAAATGAGTTCAGTTTTAAATTCGAGAAATATTGATAATTCTTGTATTCGACTATTCGTTGTAGTCGAATACAAAATATATTTAAAGAAACTTAGGTTGGCCTTCAGGCAAAAGGGATCCTATCAAATGGTAAACTTGACCTTGTATCTTAAAAGTAAGCATGAAAGGACCTTCTGATAATTGTTGAGCACCAAAGGATCATTTGAAACGCACTACTATAAGAGCGAATATTGTCTAAGAACTGTTTAGATTGCACGTCATGTTCCTCTAAAAGTAGTGATTTCAAAGGTTCCGGTGTATCTTCAAACGAAAGCCGACTCCTTACTCCACTTTAAAGCATTACAAAAATAACATACTACGTTAATATCGCCTATACAGAAGATGATCTGTAATCAATTGTGAGGTTATAAGAAAACCCACTTTTATATTTGTCGGACCCCACCACCGAATTCGTAGATTGATCTTCTATGTTTACCTCTAAGTCATTAAGACTATGCGAAATCTGTCTGCAGTAAGAGGGGCCTCTCGCTATTCGTCCGTTTCCAGAGACCGAATAGTTTCAATTCTTAATCTTTCATTAAACAAACTTAATAATCGTTTTTGTCTCAATTAATTGTAATATTCGCGTCCCTACTCTAGTCATTGCTTATGCTCATGTTCATCTTCAAGAGATCGAATAATATTATGGTGCACCCTATCATTTGTCAAACGGTCTTCATATTGAGTAAAAGTTTCAGATTCTCGAGATAAAATGTGACGGCCGTGATCAGCTGTGAGACGTTATACCCTCTCAGTGAAGGTTTCGGTCTCACGGGATAGTACATGCCGTTCGCGGTCAGCTGTGAGCCGCAATTCTCGTTGTGAAGCGGTTTCAGGTTCTCGGCATAACACGTGTTGTTTTCGGCCTAGAGTATACCTCTAACGATTCTTGAGAACTCTTATTTCTCATTTTCTTAGCTTTGCTCGAATTTCGAGATAAAGATTTTTTAGGTGGCACTGATGCATGAAAATAAAAATTGAGTTAAAACGGACTGAGAGTGTTATAGACAAATATAATCAGAAAGCTTCGAACTCCTAAGCTATCGGAAGTTACACGTGTTATTGTGAGTCAACCATAAAAGATAGACATTTATGATGTCGGGAGATATTTTTTATATAATAAGGAGAACATTTCTTTCATACATGATTTCTGTGTAGCTTTAACCATTATGGTTGCACACGCGACGAAAGCTTAAAAATGGAGTTACTGCTCTGCTCAGGAATATGAAAAATAATTGTACCAAGTTTCGTTTAAATCCGTCGAGTAGTTTTTGTTTCTATACCGGTTATACGGACAAAAATTTTACTGTTTGCTTCTTTGGCATCAGTGTCGATCCCTAATCACCCCGTGATAGTTATTTAGGAAATATATTTCATGTACAGATTTAATATACCTAAGTATACATAATATATTTAGATTCCAATTTCCATGTAACGTTAAATTCGACAATCAATAACTAACAGACAACGCAGGTTACTCTCGTTTCCGTAAGTTGAGGCGGCTACATATTCGGTCCTCATAACATCACTTTTAGTGAACGAAACGACAGCGCGGTTTAATTCAACACCATCAGAAAAAAGGAAATATTTTTAATTGTGAAAAAATATTATGATTTACACTATTTTAATATAAAATATATGGCTGTGAGTGTGTAAAAATAAATCCAGCTAGTTTCACATCACACTTATGTTTATAATTAGCTATACGACATGAAAATATACATATTAATTACCAAGCAATAATCATACAGGTAAATACTGAACAAAAGTATTAACAGTCAAAGTTTATTTTTACTAACATTTAACAACACCCATGTAAATGATGAAGAAATGATAATTATCAACGAACTAACCTTTTCTATAATACTTAACACAGCACATTTTTTAAATTATCTTGCTCAACTCTGCTCAAAAATTTGAGGGTTTTGTTGGAACTGTAATGTGTCAAAACTATGATATATCTAAACTACGATACAACTTGCATGCGGAAATGCTCATTACAATCAGTGAATTTAAAGAATAACTAACAACAACTATTCAATTTTATTGAGCTGATGAATATCTTTTGCCTGGAAGAGATCACCGCCGCCTAATAAATATACTGTGTTTTCTTATAAAATCGTAACATAATTTCTTTTATCTACTAAATTTTAATAAATAAGTTCTTTTTGTTATTTTTATCTAAAAATGATCTTGAGCTTATATTAGGCAAAAGTATACATTAACTTTTTATAATTTCAGGACCGCACCTTAAATGGGGTGCTCGGAAAATATGCCTCCGGATTATTAATAGAGAAATGATACCTACACAACAAAGTTATGTTGGTTCCATTTTATTTATAAAATATAATGAAAATGGGCAAATATAAAACATATTATGTAAAATGATTAAAAATAAATAAATGAAGCAACTACGATTCAAAGAAAACATCTTTTTCAGTGTGAAAATGCTCTAAGCAATCCTGGATGATGAGTAGGTATAATATCATGTACTCTCATCCCAGTACGGTCGGTACCTCGATAGCCATAACGATAAATATTATAATCAGATAACAGCAAAGTCAGAATAAAAATCATAACTTGTACAGTTGTGAGTGCAAAATTTATGTTTCATTTGGCAATAACATTTTTTTCGGTACTAAAACGTAGTACTTTGATATGTGGTTGGCTGCCCCTCCTCTCCTTCCTGAAAAATATCCTCCAAAATTACCCGAGATACTTCCAATGATTGAACCATACGTTGGACATTAACTTCAGTCAAAAATTGACGAAGCGGATGATTACTAATTTCCACTTAATCCTTGCTGCCACTATCTTCATCATCAAATCATCAATTTTCAAGTGGTGTTGTAAAATTGTCAGCAGAAATAGTCTTCCAAAGGCGATATAATTTTATGAACATTGAATCTGTAAATAAAAAATCAAACGTTAATAATTGTAAATCAATAAAAAAAGCTACTTACAAATAAAATTTTATCAACAAACTACTGTTCCCAACGCACCTCAAAATCTTGTAAAAGTCAAAAAGAATTCATCATTTTATTATTTCATTCTAAAAGTGTAATATAAAACCATTATAAAACCAATAAAAAACATGAATTGCTATCATTATAAAAATAAATACCTATAAAAGTAACAACTTACCTTTTGTGGGAACGCATGGTGAAAATTCACAAAACACGAAGATTGAATTTGATATTTTTGGTTTTATGACATTTATTTTAATTTTATTTATTTATTTATTCAAATGCTTTATAAATATAAATTTATAAATAATAAATTTATAAAGAATAGAAACATTCGATCACGAAATTATGTGGGTTCGAGTCCCGCCTCGTGATCGAATTTTTTCTATTCTTTATAAATTTATAAAACACGAAGATTAAAAATGTAACCAATGAACACAATCAATATTAGATTAATTGAAATGGTGTCTAGTTTGACTTAAAATAATAAACATCTACCCTCACTTTTAAAAATGTAGTATATTCACACGAAATATAAGCGCACCTTATAGGGAAGGGAAGATATGGGTTAAAGAGTTAAATAAATAACATGATTATATTTAAATTATTAATTTTCAACAGTTGTTCAGTAGTGATAACATGTAAATTGATTTGATTTTTACGAAATCTCATAGATGGCGCTGTTTCAAATTTGTCTTTATACTACTAAATTCATTAAACTGTTTCTCTGCCCAAATTACGTAAATGACATAGTTTTTATTTTGTAAAGCTAGATAATAGCATGGCTTACTCGAAACCAACATTTAAACATGAGTCTTTAGATTGCACGCTGTCGTAGTACACGGAATATGTAAGAAAAATAAAGGTTCACAGCTCCTCCCCCGAAGGTGATATCATGATAATATGTTTAAACTATCCTCACCCGACCTCTTAGGAATATTCATGCAAAATTTGAAGTAAATCTATGCAGTACTTTCTGAGATTAGCCCGGAAATACATACAGACAAACAGACAAACAGACAAACCGACAAACAGACAAAAATTCTAAAAACTATATTTTTGGCTTCTATATCGATTATAGATCATGGATCAAGTATTCTTTTAAAAAAATATTCAATGTACAGTTTTGACTTTCCTACGATTTTATTATATGTATAGAATAGATATAGATATAATAATAACCATTTATTATTATATGGATATAAGGAATAATATTCGACCAATTCGTGTTATTTTATATATCTAGTAGATTACAATTTTAATATCGGTCAAGTATTATAATTATCATTTAAAAGAAAACATCTGTAATTCAAATCGTTCCTCTCAATGGATTCTGAAAATAGTAGGTATCTGCAATGACCCTTTTAAAATGTTAAATAATAAATTTATACAAGTGCGCAGAAGATAAATTATGCCTGAAATAAGTATTTTAATTCGAGTTTGAGTGAGATGAAAATTATTTTCATATTTCACTGCATTTTTTTAAAGTGTTTCGAACATTTTTGTGACCTCGACTTATAAAACAAATAAAAGTGTTTGATTACATGAAATCTTCAATTGTCATAAAATCTTTATTGATAACATAAACTGAAACTTTAAAAAGTTTAAATTTTTGTTATATCTTGAGATTAAATAAATACAAGCGACTATCGTAAGCATCCATACTAATATTATAAATGCGAAAGTAACTCTGTCTGTCTGTCTGTCTGTTACTCAATCACGCCTAAACTACTGAACCAATATTCCTGAAATTTGGTATGGAGATAGTTTGATACCCGAGAAAGGACATAGGATAGGTTTTATCCCGGAAATCCCACGGGAACGGGAACTATGCGGGTTTTTCTTTGACTGCGCGGGCGATGCCGCGGGTGGAAAGCTAGTTACCAATAAAGTTGAAAAGTACGTGCGTACGTAGTAAATATACGCAATAATTTAATTTTGTATGAAACAGTTAACAGATGAAATAAACGAACACCTTTATTACGTCATTTAAATATTATCTACAATTCCGTCATAAACTCACGGCTTCATGTAATGCATTGAAGTAATCTCCTGTGATCCTACGCCATAATGCCGGTAATACAATGTCAGGTGCAAGTAATCCATATACGAATGCGTAATACTAGTATGCAATTAAAGTTATAGCCGTATGACATATCTTGTTATCTCAGGCAGGCATTTGTATTATTAGTCCAGTGTCTATACATGTTTGGCTATACTCTGCTAAATTTCAATATATTGGCACATGTATTAGCATTATTGAAATTATTGAACAAACGTAACACATTGTAATCAATGGAAATTGAAAAATAGATATTTAGCCTTACCAAAGGTGTGTGTAGTTAGTAGATAATAAAAAATATTACGGTGTATTAAGATACATCTTAATATATAATAATCATTAACAATATTTCCGGAGCAAGATTCAGAATGTAACGTCTATTTTTAATCGCAAAGAGTGAATTACTTTTACATGCAATCAGCGATACTCAGTTCGGCATCAAAGCGCCCGAGTAAAGCTCTCTTTTGCCAATTTACTCGATCACTGGGAATAAAGAAGATTTATTTGAAAGCAAATTCTATTCTTTTCAGTTTTATCGACAGAACTGTAAATTTTTCGGATGCTGCGTTTAGCTTCATTTTGTCTGCGAAGTTTGTAAGCTTGTAAATGTAATGAAAAGTATGGGGAGAATTTACATGAAATTTTCAAGTATATCCAATTGATATATTATGAGTAGAGTTAGAATCTTGCAAAAGAAGTTTCACTTCTGATACGTATGGCACACACGATCTTTGAATTATTTTTATCCTTTGGTCATATTTTCAACGGTAAATTTTGTACACAGGTGGATCTATGTATCGAGCCGGGACAGTCGCTGGGGCTGATGATAAGAGGCGGCTTGGAGTACAATCTTGGCATTTACATCACGGGAGTGGACAAAGACTCCGTTGCAGATAGAGCTGGACTAATGGTTTGTAATAAACAGAATAGGAAACGCTTAGATTAAGGATTGGTCTCCGCGCGCGCGGTCGTATAGCGCAATCCTTAATCTAAGAGGAAACGATTATTTTTTAATTTTTCTTTGGGTAGGTGTTCATTCATATAGTAGACCGTACTTTAAGTCTTTAATTTTATTCAAGACAAAAAAAATGCACGTAACGCTCTATTCTGATAGTTATTATGATTTTTTTATTGGTTCAAAACTAAAAACCGTATCGTCATTATGTTCATTTATTTGACATTTAAAATACATAATAAGCTTTGATTGAGAAGCTTTTATTTGAACAAGAATGTATCTAATTCAGTTAAAAAATGAGTATTATACAATTTGTAAAAACATATTTTTCGAACATGTGCCATTTTCAGTTTCGATCCTCTCATGAATAATCACTCTGTATCAGTCGTGTTCATGAATTTTAATGTGTCCCTACATTTGGCTGACGTTATGTAAGCATCTATTTTAAAACACTGCCCTCCCCATTTATATTTAATGAGATATTTAAGCCATGATGCACCTGTTTCTGAAATTAAAAAAGTTTCATTAGGTTTTACATTATTTGCGTTGTTTCCACACTGTGTTTCCACACTTTGTTTTTAGTTGTTTATAATGGATAAAGTCAATAACTGTTTCTGCGTTTTAGTAAAAATTTTACCGCAAGCGAAGCTGACACTAGAATCCTAACAATAATTATATTTTTATTGCGAAATGAAAAACCAATAAAAGTTTTTAAGTATTAGTTTTTCAATAAAAATTTGTGAACGCAGCCTTATAGGACGCGAAAGGTCACCGATAAACAGGAAACAATTTATATCGTAGCAAACAAAATTGTGTCATAAATTCAATGTAAACCCGCTATAAAGCCAGCTATTGCCTCGTATGAAATCAATTTAGGCTCTAATATTTCGTACCTTTTCCGACCTCAATGCTATTTTTTATGTTATTTGTTGTTTTTATCTGGTAAATTTTTCGTTTTTTCTTTTTGGTAAATGTAATTTCGTGCAATATTATCTATGTGGGATATGGTTTTCAGTAGTTGAATTAAGAATTTCTTATTGCGAAACTACCCACAAAATCAGTGTTTTTAGAGATTTAATAAAGTATTTCTTTGTTAAAGGCTCTTAATATAGATATCATGTAGAGGTTCTTTATATTTCAATTTTTTTTATGATTTATATTAATTCCTTTTAATTTTTTACCAGGTCGGGGATCAGATATTAGAAGTAAACGGGCAGTCCTTCGTAGATGTGACACACGATGAAGCAGTCGCACAACTAAAGTACCACAAAAGAATGTCTTTGCTTGTCAGGGACGTCGGCAAGGTGCCTCATGCCTGTACAGCGTATGGGGAACGGGAAGCGGCCCCCAGGTAACATATACATGTGGGATTGAAATAAATAAATGGTTGTTTGCTTGTTAATACGTCTTTTAATACTTTAAATAATTTCACTTTATTCCGCACGCACACTTCGTCTTACATCCGCCGCCATAACCCTTCCTTCCCTCTCGCACACCTCATACCTCTCTTTCACCCGTCACCGTTCCGTTTCCCACATTCGGCCGTTCTGCACCAATGTCTGTCCTCAGACATCCATCCTCACTCATTATGTTTCCTCATTCAAAATAATACGTCATCAGTCACACACCATACTTTTCCAATCATACTTAACAAACTTAAATCTTAAAACTATTACACATCATAAAACATCTTAAAGTAGGCATCTATTACATAGCTAGGGTTCAATTAAACATCATGTTAAAAACATCCAAACAAAAGAAAAAGCTAAATTAATTCTTTGAGTTTACCAAAACAAAAGTTCATCCTCAGACATTCATCCTCGCTCATTATATTTCTTCATTCAAAACAACACATCATCTGTCATAATAATTTTCTTAACATATTTACCATCTGAAATCTTAAGTTAATACCATGGACGTATAAAAAAAGACGGACGCCGTATTACGAACAAACAACGTGAAGCCACCATAGTAAGCTAGCGATCGTGTAAAGACAATAAACACGCACACACTCTCACCATAGTAAGCTAGTCGGCCGCCATTACGTCGTGAACTACCGACTGATTAACTGCGTCACTGTTTCACAAAAAATATTTAAAATGCCGTCTTGCGTGGTTAAATGGTGTCGCAACAGTACAATTTTAAATAACAAAACACGAGGGATTACATTCCACAGGGAAGCAAGTTATTTCTTTTATGTTTTAATGCCAAAATTATTACGGCAAAATTTATAGAAAAAAATACAGCCGCCATTGTCAACAGGACAGCTGTTGCCATGGCAACATGGCACACACACATGGATGTTTCGCCGCCATTACTAGGCTTCACTCAATGTTTAGGCGATATACCGTCCGTCTTTTTTTATACGTCCATGGTTAATACATACTGCTAAATAACCTTAATATTTAATAACCATAAACAAAAATAGGTACCTATTTATTATTAAATACTGCACTTCACATAAACATCTACATACTTAGAAAACAAACCTTACATACATTATAAGTTAATAAATTAATTAACATTTATAATTTAATAATTGAATAAAAATAATGACAAATTATTTATTTTTCTAAAATAATATTACTAGGTAGGTACACCAATTACTACGGAAGCGGTCAATTATATTGGTTGGTCAAAATACTACTCAACATCGAAATAGAAAAACCAGCCAAAAATTTCTTTGTAGATATTATAATTTTTATTAGATACAAATATAATCTTCGATTTATGCTGTTTATTATATTCGGAAAAATTCAAACCGCAAGAACTACCAATAGATAAAATCTCAATTACTTTCCTCTACATTTTGCAATAATCTATGGAAGTTATTCCGTAATCTTAATATATATAAATCTCGTGTCACAATGTTTGTCCTCAATGGACTCCTAAACCACTTAACCGATTATAATAAAATTGGCACACCATGTGCAGTTCGATCCAACTTGAGAGATAGGATAGTCTAAACATGTAGGTACCACGGGCGAAGCCGAGGCGGACCGCTAGTATAAGATATATTTTAGGTCTTTGTAGAAACAATATAAAAAGTTTAAGGATACGTAATTATAAGTTTTCTCAATGCAAGCTATCGCAGGAAAAGTTAGCAAAATTTCGCTGCAAGACTGAAGTTGCTTTGAATTTAAAAATACCTAAATAACAATGTTAAGCTAAATATCTCACTATCTAGGTACATACCTTGAAAATGTAGACATCAGGCAAATCTAAATCGTGTTCAAACTTCTTGTTTGGTTTCGGGTTTCGAATAATGTATCTAAATATTAAATCGAAATTGAGCCCAAAACTTTGAACATTATCGTTGTTAGAATATTATGCTCGTGCTATCGTGACTGGATTACTGTCACTTCGCCTCAATGTAAAATGGATAAACAAGCTAACAATAATTGTACTTCAAAGAGACGATTGCCAAATCTATCGCGATTAATTCGATATTAATTACAATTTACTAGCTAATTATGATATGTATTTCTATAAATGTGAAGGAATTCCAATACTGTTTAGACTTGTAGCTCTAACGCTACGTGAAAAGATTGTTTTCAATGTATACGATTAACACACGGTAAATCTGTGTGGTTAAATAAAATTTGTTTTCAATTTCGTCTAAGTACTGAACTCAGACGGACTGAAAACCGTAGGTGTATGTGTTTATGTAACGGATTTCAATCGTAAATCTTATATATAAAATTCTCGTGTCACAATGTTAGTCTGCATACTCCTCCGAAACGGGTGGACCGATTCTCATGAAATTTTCTGTGCATATCGGGTAAGTCTGAGAATCGGCCAACATCTATTTTTCATATGTACCACGGGCGAAGCCGGGGCGGGCCGCTAGTAATTTATAATATAGAGCAAAAAGATTATTTTTAAAAATCTAATTTGTACCTCATAAATTGTGTTCAAAACATCTAGAAATAAGTCTTTTGGGTAGCAGATATGCAGTTACACATTACTTTTTTACTGACTTTACATGTCTGACTTCAACCACAGAAATTAGCCAATTGCAAATGTTACTTTATGAGTCATAGCCATGTCCGCCCGTCACTGTTTGTTTTCAAGTAATATAGAAATTACATAGTTTTATAGTAATATTATAGAGTGTACGTGGCTGTGATAGAGGAAAAAGTGATTTATGATAGTTAATGACCTGCGCCAATCACTTTGCATTCTCGCCCTCGCGCTACTTTTTAATTTGTTCGTATTTCATACCCTAGTTTGCTGCTGGATCTATGATGTTAATTTGCGTACTAATTTTTATATTTCAATATCATCTATTACAAGCCAAAATGTATATGATTAGTTAATTTGTTGACTGTATGTTTTATTAATAATTAATATTATTTTAACATTATAAGTAAGACGTTTAGAAGGACGGTTATAATATAAACCGTGGTATCGTAGTTTAGTTTAAATTAAAATGAATATAAATATTACATATATAAATGGGATGATTGCCATTTAACCAGAAAAACTTATTTTATACGTTTACGAAATTGAGATTTATTATATTACCTATATTATATTATTTTCTTGGTTTGAAAATTTGTATACATAGTAATGTTCTGTGAAGTTCTATGGTGTTATACTTCAACAAATAGGTGCTGCTAACACAAAGTTTGTCCCATATCATAAAAAGTCCTAAGAAGAGACTAAGTAGTATTTACAATTATATTTACTTCGACTAGAATAAGCGGTTGGGGCAGACGGAGAGGAGCTGCAGCCGTAGCTGTAGAACAGAAAGCCAAGTCTCTGTTGCCACAAAGTGATTTGCCTGCACTTGCCTATTACATGGAGGAATACGCAACGAGAAGGCTTACTCCAGACTCCTTTCTGACGGTGCTGAGAGATCTGCTAGATACTCCACAAAAGGTACTATAAAAGGATTTCTTTAAAACAGATCATATTTAATGTTTAAAATAAAATTTCACATTAAAAAATCTTTAAAACAAAAAATAAATTTGTTGTTCAAAGATTTCATAATTGTTATTTTGTGAAACGGATCTGATGACGCATTTATTTTTTATTCATTTTGAAAGTGTGAGAAAGTAGCTTAAAAATTATATATGTAAAGTTTATTTTTAAAATCTACCTAACTAAGTACTGACAAGGGCCTCTTACGCAGCAAATTGAAATTTGATATTTTCCACGCAGTACTCACTTCTGACGGAAATTCGGGAGTTTCTGTTACCCGAAGACCGGCCAAGGTTTGATGAATTGGTATACAGGAGAGATGAACCGCCACCCGACCACCATTTAAAGGTATACAAATATTCACCACTTAACAGACACCACCTTAAGGTATACAGAGATTATTAAAATACATTGTCCTAGAGCGCTCAATAATCACGTTTGTAATATTTTTCAAATTTTCCATTCTTATAATCCAATGTTACGAAAAGTGTAATCGTTACCAAATATGAAGAAATGTTAGCTATCCACACACCTATGTATCGTAGTGTATCCTTATTGCAATATGCCTAAAGCCTTGTTTACATGCGTATGTCTAAATACATTAAATGTAGAGTAACTCAATCTGTAAGTCAACTGTGTTTAATTTATAACAATTTATTTATATTATATTGAAATGCTGAATGATATAAAGTTTGTTTCATTTCTTTTTACGAAAACTAGCTGTATCGAAGTATATAGAGATAAATTGGCATTACAGCTATCGAGCACTAACTCTCTAGATTTGTCGAAGTTTTAATACAATTAAATTATCTCACCGCAGCCAGAATGAAGATTTAGTGTTCACTAGTTTTTGTCTTTAAATTGTGCTGAAGGTAGCTGAAACGAAGCTGTATTATTACCTCGTAATCTCGCTGGCAGGAAACTTCAATTACAATTTTGCGCTCCGTTTGCGAAGCACAACTAACTCGGTTACAGAGTCAGCCTGCAATATACAAGGAAGATTGGCCGTTGAGATCGGCCTCCCTGTTTCGTTAATGACAAGATGCAAATGAGACTTGCTTAAACAATATGAAAATATATATACCTACCTATAGAGTAGTGTTCCCCTCGTATTGTTCAAGTGGTTTGGAGGATTTTAATTATAGTCAGGATATAATAGATTTAAATTAGATTTTGAACTTGCGATATTGTTATAGCTGTTGCGATAAACATAGCTGAAAAGATAAGTATAAAGCACATGCATCAATATTACATGATGTTTTAATCTTCAACTAGGTTATGCAAGAGATACAATGCAATTAAGCACTTCTAACGCAGGCAAACTTTTGCACTTTTGCACACAAGGCACGAAAGCATTTAATGAGACAATAAGTAGTAGCATATAGGTTGAGCTTATACATATAGATGAGATTAATCTATTTTCCGTAGCGCGGCGGCGAGCGCCACATGCTGCCGTCTTCGACAATGCATGATCTACACGACCCGGTGAGTGCTTGTGTAAACACACCTTTATAGTATCTGTTATATTATGTTGCATGCGTATATTGATTGGTCACATTTAAATCTGACCAGAAATATTTTCCTATTTGTTTCCTAGTTTGTTCTGCATACAGTTATAGAGTACCGTGTGATTGTGAAACATAAATATTTGTGGTCATTTAAACATGTTACGTGATACCATGCAGCCAGATTATATAATTCGGAAAGACTATGTTTGTACAAATTTAATTAATGCTGAAAACGGCATATCGTGTCACGTTTCATGTTATACCATAGATAGTTATAGCTTCCATGTAAGCAAGCCTTGACGTATATTTATTACGTTAGCTGTTTTATTATTTACAACACAACTTAGGACAATCTTTTCCGGAATACCATATATGATATATATTAATTTACACTATATTAATATAATTGGCAATATGAAAAAACCAAATCTTCAAAAAATTTTTTTATTAAAATTGTAAAGCATAATCATGAAACAAATTGAGTATATGTACGTGATCAAAAAATTGCACTTACTTCGCATGACCAATAAAGCACTACAAATCGTGTTGAAAATGCCCAATTGTTTTCAAATATGAAATGGTCAGGTGAGGTGTAGTATATTGTTGTAGGAGGTGCCGCCGGAGGTCCCTCTAGTGGTGGACCACCGCTCGCCCTCTGAGGACTCCGGCTTGGGTCTTCCGCCCCACGACACCTACAGGTACAGGCACGAATCTATTTAACATATCTCTCTTCTACTTATCTTAAATTAGCCTATGTGAACAGATGTCTTTTAGGCAAAATTCACTAAATTTCCTGCATTCGTGTCGCTACTCTCTACTAAACGAAGCATAAATCCTTGCAACCTGTACGTCGATGGCTTTTAAGCCTCGTTTAAATTTAAGAGAGCTCTTCAAGTCGGTAAGGGCGAGTCCTCGTTTAGTATTCGCTTTCGTTCGCTCTTTTACTAAAAATAAAAACAAAAAATATTTATTTTTTAATTCATGCAACATCTCACTGGCCGCAAATAGGTACCCACTCGTAATTTAATTCGTATTGAAACCGATGGCATTTATAGGAACATAAACGATCGTATTTACTGTCACCGTCAGTTTTATATCGTTATCCTGCTCCGTGAGGGTTCTTTTGAGTTAAATGCCCGTAAACCCGTTTCATAATAGTCTCTTAAACGAAAAATGGCGTGCTCAGTAACAGCAATAGCATTTTTATTGTTGCTGACTTCAAATAAAAATAACATAGATACATGGATCATTGAATATATAAAAGCTGAAACAAGAATAAAATCGTTAATATAGTGACATTTAAGACTACCGTATTGTGGATTATGCAGCATGGCATAGGGTAGGTAACACCGCTGCTTAACCGTAGGTATAAAATCTTTGATGAACTTCATCATAGGCTTTGTATATAAATAAACTATTCGTATTTATATGCAGTAAATATTGCTGCTTAGTGTTTGAGTGTTGAGTTGGTCAAGCATTATGACGAGGTGTTGTATGGGGCAGGAGCGGGCGCGCCTGGCGGGCGACCGACGCGCCACCAATGGACGACGACCTGGAGCCCCCGCACGAGGTGATTTTGCCAGAATTACCTTCTACACTTCTTAACATTCTATTACACGTTCACTTTTTTACACTCTTTTACTAGCAGTGTCCTTGATGTCACTCTCAAAAGGACACCAGACATGATTTTTTCTTCAATCCCGCGCTAAAGAATTGTCGAATTGTTTCTCCTACGAAATCTAATGAAACAAATGGAGTGACATCGCGACACTGGCACAAAGTTTATAAGATTCACTCTTCTTGCATGAAGTAATAACGGCTAGCATTAGATTTTCACAATTTCACAACAATGGCCGTTATTTCCTGAAAATTAACATTGTAAATTGGTGGGGTAAATCTGGCAAAATTCATTGTTCACTATCGATAGTACGATCTGCGAATAAAGATAGTTTTAACGTATCGGTAATAGCGGCCACTCACTTCTTCTAAGGCTTTAGGCTATAATACTATAAATTTAATATATCGTAGCAGTAGATACCTTCTAAATTTCTTCCCCTGAGGCTCGAAGTAACTGTAAAATATAAAATGAAAAACCGTGTCGCTCAATCAATATCAACATTTCTTTATCTTGAAAATAATAGTCACGGTATAAAATTACAGTAAGCGTGGTAATTGGTCTATTTTTAAAAATATAACGTTTTATTCTAGTTCATGTCTAATACGTATGCCTATTTCGCAATAGAAACCATCGGCTCGTTGGTCTAGGGGTATGATTCTCGCTTCGGGTGCGAGAGGTCCCGGGTTCAAATCCCGGACGAGCCCTTAATATATTCCTTTTGTACAAAATTTTGTGGAATACAGATTCATTTATTGTATGAAAGACATCATTAAATAAATGATACATTTTAAACATTTTTTATAAGATTTCTATTGTCCCATTTTATTTAAATGATAAATTGTATGTTTAGGTGTACACTATATTATTATTTATCTACTTAAACCATTTAGTCTTTTGAAATACGTAATTAATTCCTTTACCTTTTTAATACTAGATATCTACTACTTTAATAATTTATTCCAAGTAAGCAAGTTGAAAAGATAAATTTATTTAATTTACCGTACTTAAAATTTTCAAATAACTCTGAAATGGTTATTTTTGGAATTTCTCGCTCATTAAAACTTTTGTAACAGAAATAACCACTAATCGTTTTTTTTATAACTAAACTATATAAATTATGCCAATTATTTTTGACTTAACGATTAAAATAAATTGATCTAAATTGCGGTTATCTTAATATTTGTATCTATTGCACGCCTCATAAGCGAAGCGTTGAGGTGGGTACTACTGTCACTTCGCGCAAAACATCTGATTTTTCTTTATGTATCATACATTGCACTTGTAAGATAATACATACACACACATATTAAGAAAAAACACTATTTTTAACGTTCATGATATTTTTGATGTCATTTTTGTTATTTAAACTAGTTAAAAAACAGTTTAAAAAAGTTCTGTCTTGGACGTCCGTGTGTCTGTATGTGCGGATCCTTTTTCTTGTTAACACGATAGCGGCCGATATTATCAATTTTCAATTATGCTCTATGTATACCTATATTTTTAATAAATTAAATATCTAGAACTCATTAGTCATCGTTCTATTAGTTTGATTATTATAAGCGTGGGCCACAGATGTACGATTCAGCTCACGTCTAGCAGGATTAAAAGTCTAGTCTTGATGAATAGATCCTGCTTGTTCAACTACAGGAATATTATTTCAATGGTTACACAACTTCATACTGTAAAGCTACCCAACGTTAGAATACAATCCTGCAGCTTATAAATGAACTTACAGTTCAATTAAATAGTAGTATTTCACAAAATACGTGAATTCCACTCCCACATGACAATCTTATTTTTTTTCTTAAAATTGCATGTTAATTCGTATTTTAGTATTATTTCATTAGGCCTTTTAGTTATTATAAATTCTAGTTTGTTATCGGATTATATCTAGATTAGGTATATGTATAAAGGTAGTGGGTATAATTAATAATTATATTTGATGAACAATGTTTTACTTTATGTTCAGTCATACATTTTCATCGAATTCTCGTTAAACCTAAAGTTGTTGAAATCCAGAAAAATTAGCTTGATTAATACCTGTGTTTGTAGTCAGCGTGTTTGAATAATTATTTCTTAATAACAATGAGGCTAGAAACCTCAAAATATGTACACTACACTATTTTATTTATTAATATTGGTGCAAAAAGCTAATAAAATAATAAAAAGTCGTATTTTAGAAGACCATGAAGTCTCGATCGTTAATCTAGAGACAATAAAAGAAATTGGCTTAATCTACTTTCTTGGCATGGAATTAACATGCAAAACTATAGCCAATTTCATATTAAAAAGAACATTAATAATAATAGAGATGTAGTTTTAACAAAGGAGTCAAATGAAATAGTTATTTCGTATATTTAAATGCACATTCAAGTATTAATTATTACCAGGTTTAATTCTAAGGATCTAATCGTAAAATAAACGTTCAAGTGCGTGCCACAAGTAGGTGCTCTATTTCAGTAGTTTTCAATGAAATCTGAAAGTGCTTTTTATTTCCAACTAACTCGTTCACTATGATTTACCGACATTGCATTGCTCTATAATGATATCTTGTTGATTACAATAAGTACAGGTGTCTATATATTTATTTTTTGTACTATACCTTCTACGATATTCATTTTTCAGTTTGTTATAAAAAGCATTTTGTAGCAGGTTAGATCGAACCAGTAATATTTTATTGTCATATCATCCAGTTGATAATTAATCAAAAAACCGCTGTTTCCGCTTTGCAGGTAGTTTTTAGTTTACGGAAACTTATTTTGTTTTAATAAATGTTCAATGTAATTGTTAAAGTAAACTATACGATAACAAAAAATGTAAATAAAGTTTTATCAACGTAGGCCCTCACTTTATGTCAGGTACAGCGGCAAGGCAAGATAAATAAAAAATCTCGGTTAAGACGGCATAAAGATTTTTTTTCCACTTGCGGGATCCGCTTGTTGACATTTCTTACAGGAACAGCTCTTTTTAATTTACAAGAACCCTTTTAAAAAACAACATAAAAACCACCGAGCCTCAGACAAAGACTTGGCGGTACACTCGTAAAGTGTTTCCATGAATTTATACATTTTTATCGACTATGTAAATTACGAACAAAATGTATTGTTTAGGTCAAATAAAACTTTTTAATAATCTTGGAAAATTTTGAAAGTTTCAGACAAATATAACAAACAGCCCTGAAAATATTGTAGGGACTGTCATTTCATAATACGAATGTATGAATATAAATAAAAACGGAATCTGTTATAATTACTGCCGCAATCCAATAAATTAAAAGACTTCCCTAAAAGTAAACCTTTTAACGAAATTAAGTCTATGCTTTTCACATAATTTTTCTGCGGTGGTGACGTCAGAGAGTTATAGAGGTAGAGTTGCGTCGTGGGAAGCCACCTTGATATGTCATAAAGATAAGTAGACCAATTCCCTTTTTAAGGTTTAACAAACGACAAGGTCCACTTATCATACGCCTTTCAACTGAAAGCTTTGAAGCTCAGAGCATCTCAATGGTTATATTTTTATACTACGATTATACTTTCCTTATTTTTATGTCCTTTCGATTAAAGTAAAAAATATTTCTTTTTGTTTTTAATTCAGTTGTTATCTATAAAGCCACTGGATTGCAAACTACTAAAAGCTATATAGAGTCTTCAATTTAGCGTCATACGCGGATACGCAACCTATAATAGGTCGAACTCATTAATGGTAAACCAACACGGAAAGTGTTTGTAGCATATTGTTACAATAACTGAAAATGAAAATATCACGTGCGCGGGAAATTGGGTGCATTAGGGGTGTTCAGCGTTTGTTGTCGACTTCAGTGCTCGGTACGCCGGCCGGTCGAGCAGACGGCATGTCGCGCCGCCGCCGACGCGTCGCGTTCCGCGACTACATGCCCATGGACTTGAAGGCCATGGCTAAGGTATTGCCCACTCCGTAAACACATAAGAGATTGAAAATATCGAACCGACTCATCCATCTAACATGCCAGTCATGATTATTTGTGTGCGGTCGTATTATTTTGTTTTTAGTGGATGATAGAACTGTTACAAAAGTCGATATACTCGACGTCAGGGTAGAGTAGTGGTAGAGCATGATAGATGTTGTCAAGTTTTGATTAAATATCTGGTGTATTAATAACAACAACAGCTTTGTTTTTGTTGGATGTATAGAGCCATTCGAATAAACAAATTATCTATATTAGCTGCAATAAAAATAACAAACCAATTTTTCGGCTGTTTATTATTTCTGTTTTTCTGGGGTCCATTAAATATACAACTATTTATAATATAAGTTTATTTGGACCAATTAATAACTAATAACATAAACTCTCATTTCATTGTTAGTGTGTTCGTGATACTGTAAAAATTTTCTGCATGATATCGTTAGGCGAATCAACTAAATACTTAATATGTGATAAGATAATACCTACCATCATAATTAAATAATTAATAATAAGTGTTACATTTATTTAAGTAAGATATATTATAGTTACATACAGCAGCATTTGTTGTTAATATTATAAATGAGAATTTTAATTAATACCACGTGCATCATTCCAATGTTGCCAAACTAGAATGCAACCTCAGACGTCCATTGTGGTATCGCCTATACAGGGTTACTTGTAAAACACCAGCAACCTCGCAGGACAAGATAGCTAACATCATAAGTAACAACATTTGTTCTACGACTTTTGGCATAACGCAATAAATTATTTTTAAATGATTTTTTAAACTTTTATTGTACTCTCCTTACATTTGTAAGTCTATGTTCTATTAATTATCGGATGGACGACGCGACGCCCCCTTCCCCCTCTCGTTCGCTTTTTGTTTACGTAATTTTTGGGAGGCGTAGAGTTTATAATATTCAGACGGAAAATTAAATGAATATTTATTTTTGTATGAAAATAAAATCTAACAAATTATCAAAAGTCGAAATGTTGTTACTTATGATGTTAGCTATCTTGTCCTGCGAGGTTGCCGGTGTTTTACAAGTAACCCTGTATATAGAGGATATTAATTAATTAGGTAACTGATTAAATATAGTTTCTCATAATTTGACATCCCTATATGTATGAGAAGCATCAAAACGTAAAAATAGTTTCAAATATATAATACATGGCTACTTCTTACATAAAGAAGTGTCTCAATATGTTTTCAGATGTCATGAAGATATAGTTCCCGTCTGCACTTCCATTTTTATTCATTACCGCATGAAGTTTCAGCTCACTCCAATATGCAACGCCTGCATAGGGTAGAGAGCAAAGTTTATGCGAGACAAAGTTTTACAAATAAACCTTCATTATTAAATTAAAAGTCGTAATACTCGAGCGAATAGAAATAATTACGCCTTGTTATGATTTATTTTTGAATCATAATAATTATTCTATGATTATATTATTACGGTATTCTTAACGATATGACGTATCTACTTTATTGCAATAAATATTGACATCAACATAACTATAAATAATAACGTTTATCATTAGTTACTAGGTACTAAGAAGATTAATCACGAATACTATTTGTATTCGTGATTAATCTTCTTAAAAAACCATTCAATATACCTTCACAATTTGTGACAATGGTTCACGACTCTATCTATATCAATAACTAATAAGTAGTATCAAATGGACTCATGTAATGTAACATTGCCAAGCACCTAAATTACACTAAATTTCATTATTATATCACTCTTAAGTGATAAGGCCGCCTTCTGTGCTGGACTAGTTATAAGTTTTAATTTTAAGGATTTATTTGTATGCCAGCACAATAAAGTGTAAATAAATAAATAAATAAATAAAATTGTGTCTCTTATCGATAAACATTGAAAGGTACTTAAAACAGCAAATAAATGTTTGGACTAGTTAGAAATACTCATGAGTTCATGACCTTAAAAGTCTATAGAAGCCAACCATTATCAAAATATGATCGACATGATAAAATATGAAGGCAATCGGAAATTAAAAGAGTTCTTGAACTTCCTTCATGAAAGAAGACACCATTTGAAATGTGATTCGAATTTGAAATCCAGTCATTTTCAAAAAGAGTTCATTGAAGTAGGAACATAAAAACTACCCATGAATAGGGTCGAGGGTCTCTTTATACCCTTTCGTGACGTTATTTGCGGAATGTTTCTATTTTTTACAAAAAGTAGGTTGTATTGCGCATAAAATATTTAATTTTAATCTTGAAACAAGAGAGATTATTATACTATTAATTTAATTACTTTCTCAAATGAAAGGTTTGAAATGGTTCATTAATATTTTAACCTTGAATTATGAAAGTATATTAGGTATTTAATTTTTGTAGGTAGCCGCTAAGAACTCTACTGTATATTATTCATTGCAAAACATTTTCATTCACCAAGTTTACATCTTCCTATTTAACTTTGCAATGTAGGAATAATAAAAAAATACATTATTTCTAGACATGCCTTATCTTCTAGCGGACTGACTTTCAAAGTTAAGTATAGGCAACGTTCAGCTTTCATGAAATAATGATACTTATAGCAGAACGCGTCGGCAAATCTTACTTGGGTCGCTGCCAATAACTTACTAGATGTTAAGAATATATTATAAGAGTCAGAATAATTTATCGTGTTTGCAAAATAAAATTAAATAGATGTTAAAATGAATCAGAAAATATACTCAAGATACACAGGTGGTCTAGAAACTGCGTGCCTACCAATGGATCCAACTTAAAAAAAATATTGCTACTAAAATCTATAATCTCATAAGCATTGCATTCAAGATTCGCATTTCGCAAATAGAGATTAGATTCAAGGGCTCAAAATTTAAATTACTTTAAATGTATTCTACATATATTCCGCCCATAGTCGTCAAATGACACTATTTATAATATTCGAATTTTATTTCAAATGCAGTAAATATTACCAATTTTATTTTATTTGTGGTTAAATATATTATGTACCAACTTTGGTATTCAAGTAGGTAGTAGGTACCCACGCCTACACTTAATATAAAATAAAGTTTACTTAAATACATATTTATTTTTTGTTATGTCTAACCGATAACGTCAAGTAATTTATTAATTTAATCACGCAAGCTTCAACGTATAGGTTACACCTACACAATAGTTTTTTTGCCGTTAAACAGAACAAAGACTACAATAAAGTAAAAAATTAAATATATAAGTATGTACATATATATTTTGAACAAAATCACCAAACGGTTGAATTTGTTTTAACAATATCTATTGGAGAGCTTTTGAAAATAATGCAGAACTGAAGTGATCTCTTGATATATACAGTCCAGTAGATTTCCCTTTACCGAGACAGGCAATACTTGGGCAGTACAGAGAACTTTTGATGAGAAAACAATTTTCCTTATCGTAATAAGCATCCATATAATATTTCTATCTCTACGAACTGTTTACTTTATGATGGTAATATGATAACTGATAAAATAAAGACTAATGAGACCGATTTGATATCTGAATCAATAACTGATTAGGTTTATATTGTGCTATCGCGACCCAGACCAATTATGATATCTTTTTATTTTGAAAAACAATAGGTGAAAGTAATTATTAATCAGGCGAAAATGCGGTAATAAATTAACATGAAATTTTTAACCTATAGAAAATCATAACAGTTTATAATAGTAATTACAGCAAGATTAATATTTTGTATTCTGAACTTTCATCTACGAGAGCTAAGAAAAAAGGGAGGCACAACTATTATTGAGAAGTGGAAATCTTTTATTTTACTTTTGGCGGGTTTTGTTACAAACATTTTCATTCAGGTCAAAAGCTGCAGTTCTTCATATCTATGAAGTAAATAATGAAATTTAAAGTACAAATAAAGTTATGCCCAAAATTTTTAGTTTTAAACTACTTGTGTCGATTAATTTAATTAAAAGTGATCAATTATTTGGGTAAATAAAGGCATTGAGAGTATATCTAGACCGCAGACATGCAAAAATAGAATGAAAATCAATTGCCATGCGACTTGGTCAGCCCTCAGCTTGCAGTCTGACTGCGATCACTCTCTGAAACACACCCCTTATCGCTAATCTATCGTCTCGACACGTTCTCACCGAATCTTAAGGACTTGCATCAAGGTTGCGTTGTGTGACGTGATATGTTTCCTTGCTTTTTTATGTTTCCTGCTTGCTATGTGCTTTGCATGAACTGTCGTATTTATTATCTTTTGACTCTACTTTATGTTTGTTTGATCGGTTTTGAAAATTATTTGTGTCTTCAGGAGTACGAGGAAGAGGGTCGACGTTCGAGGCGGCACTCTTCACCATGTAATTCACGAGAAGGGAGCACCACTGCGCTACACACGCAGCACTATGATGACACTGTAAGTGTAACTAGACCCTAGTTAAGTGATTACACTACACACGTACACGTATCTCACATAACATGTCAAAAGCGTACTGACCTTATGTCAATGGGAAAAGCATGTCTTTGAACGTGCCTTCTTGCGTTTCATTAACTTGATATGTGTATGGCATGTACCTACTTTACAATTTATTCATACTCATTGTTTAAATTTTTTGAAGCAGATATATAGTAGATTACGCTTATAAAATAGGTCAACATAAAACAATTCATAACAGAACAAGAGATTTAAAAGTAGGAAATACTAAATAAGTTTATAAGCTCACAGTTCGCAGTAGAATAAGTTGCCAAGCGCCACGGTGGCTGATGAACTTGTCATATAATTGTGAACGATGAATCACGTCCGATGGCAATCTATTTATGTCTCGAGATGTACACTTATGCCATAATTCATTACCTAGGAACATGTATGCGATGTTTTCTCAGAAGAGCGTGACGTCACGTCTTCTAAACCTTCATAAGGAAAGTGTGATGCGGAATTGGATTGAGTTCGGAAGCACACTCATTTCCCTTTTTGCCTAACTGAAAACTTTGGCGTGGAGCCAGCGCTCTATCATGGCTGTTCTCATTTTCGTTGCTTATGAAAAATTTTATGAATTTAGCGTATAATTCAAGATAACAATGTAGAGTTATGAGTTAAATATCTACCCACTGTTTTAAGTTAGTCTATTGACTTACATAATAAAAAAACAGGTGTGTAATCAACCAAGATGCTGACACTGAATCTTTCTAATTATATGAAATAGTAGGTTTAGTATATAACTAGGTATAGCAGTTTGTGCTTAGATTATGGCTATCGACTCACCACATTATTCAACTTGATACGTGTTGACATTTGGCATATCTCGGCCTTCCAGAGGCGTATGAAACAAGTCAGGAGTCAGAAAATGACTTATGAGATTTGATTAATGGTTATTCGCTTGGTACATAAAAATGGCATGGCATGGCTGTAATGGCAAGTGATGTTTTTTAATTAATTAAATTAATAAATAAATAAATATTGCCTATAGCAATCAGGGATCATGTACATGACCAATGGTGAAAGAGTTTTTGAAATCGGTCCAGTACTTTCAGAAATTAATGCATTAAAACAAACAAAGTAGTCAACCTTAATAGCTGTGCTAATAGTATAGGTCATAGTAGTAAGATTCAACAATATGTTGACGTTATTTTAATTTGGAATCAAATTGTATGCCTACGAACCTTCACTCAAGTTTCAGTCGAGCGATCGCACAACCTTTACGTTGTAATATAAGCTCTGTAACAACCTTCTATATAAAGTTACAGTCACATAAGATCTGACTCATATTTTACCTTCTGTGTCCTAAAACATTTTGCTGTTATTACCTTTTTGAGAATATTGGTTCTTTAACCTTATATTGCACTACTTTAAAAAGTATCAATTTCAATATCCATAGATAAACATTTTGACTTGTGTAATACGTAATGAAAAATAAAATATTTTTTGAAATTTTTAATTCTTAGAGATTCGTCTATATATAGTGTTCTTAAATCTAAAATCAGTCTAAGCTACTTAACCTGTAAGTGAAGAAGCGAATCTTCGATTTACTATTTACAAGGAGTACAGAA
This sequence comes from Colias eurytheme, assembly GCF_061535395.1. Lineage (NCBI taxonomy): Eukaryota > Metazoa > Arthropoda > Insecta > Lepidoptera > Pieridae > Colias > Colias eurytheme. The sequence continues at coordinate 4,404,654 of NC_142981.1, read as the reverse complement.
GTTATAATTAACTTCAAAATGAGTTTAATTACTTTTGCAGTCGTTTAACTTTACTTTGATCGACAATTATTAAAGTTATTTTGAAATTTTAAGAACTTGTTTTTTATGATATCTAATAATCATATTTTTTTCGATACACAAATCAGAATTACATAAGTTAAAGTTGAGGAACATTGGAAGCACTAATATTGTCATGATGGTGTTTTAAAATTATTAAAATTCCGTAGTTTCATTCCAATTCCAATAGATCCATACAAGTTTACAATTTAAGTACATTCTTAGCTAAATTATTATAAAAAGTAATAACAATACTGATAATGAAAAAGAGCCATTTAAATAAATGAAAGTTCCGCTGCCTATCTACATCGTACTCAAGGACGTCGAAACCAAATGATTGAAACGATAAGATTTGATATTGAAAGATATTGAAATGGCATCGATACGAGTGGCCTCCCATCTATACTTTCAAAAACGCGTAAGTATCAAGTGTTGGGCAAGACAAATTATGCCTCATTACCTTAAATCCATATGAAATAATCTTAGATCTAATTATGATTAACGAAGACATCATAGTTTCTCCTGAAGCGTTCGTCTCAGTTCCTCCGTGGCCTTAGCTAAATCTTTGTTGCCGTGCAGCCTCCCTTTCCCGCTGAGGTCAGAGCAGTCATCTAGATAATCTTTCGGTGGTTCCGCAGGATATTTGCTGGCAAACTTGGGCCGTGGGATCTTTACGCGTTTCACGTCGCCCAACCAGCTTTCCATTTTAGTCTCTTTTAGGGTTTCTGGGTTACAAAAAGTACCTGAAATAAAACGATATCGATCAACGTTAAGATAAGTGGTACACGACATTCGGTATATGGAGAAATATTTAGTAATAACAACAAACAAAAATGGCAATAAATAACAACTATTATTTATAAACAAACTATGATGTAAACCTCATTGCCAGATTGAGTTCAATATCTATGTTAAGCAGTAATGTCACACACTTAACCTAAATTTTAGAAACAGTTGCGTAAACTAGGATCGTTGGTGTGAAATTGCGAAATGTTGATTACAAATTATATAAAAATCACGTTACGCGGGCGCCGGCACAATGTGTGAGTGTCAATGCCAATGCAATTGATTTCTAGTTTCCACAATGGAGTGGTGACCGTCTTTGGTCTTTATTCTAAAGACATTGTTTATGCGGAGACTGGTTTCGATGTGGGTTAAACAATACAATGATTTAATTGGCTAACATGACGAATGTCGCTTTCGGTATTGTGTAGTGTGCTTGATTTGGACTAATGTGTGTGCAATTTTTTTGTTATATTAGTTACGCACGTGGTTTTTGACTCGTTATAATATATTTTTATAGGCATTTCTTTGTTTGCAATTTACTCGATATCGCTAGAAATGAATGATCGCAATTGACGCTTACGCAATGAACCTACGTGACGGGAACTTTCGCTGGCAATCAATAATAATTAGCTTATAACAATAAAATTATGTTGATGAATATTAATACCGGATAATCTGATTCATTCATTGCGCTTATAATATTAAAACAATAATATTTACGCACGATTAACTTTCTCCAGCGAAAGTGTGTCTAAGCGCAGTGACGATAATATATTTTGACGCTTTCAAAAATCTCAGCTTGCAATTTTGGGATTACCGATACGTAACGATACGCTGACCGTAATTGGAATCGATTAACCACTGAGTTTCGAATATTCATATTTTGGTCCGGTTCATATTTTGTATACCTAATAAACTTTCCAACGTAAAATCGATGCATGAAAATTCATCCCCAGAAATACGGGATAGATAACGTACTAAATAACAAGTTTTACAGTAGAAATAAGCAAACGTGAAATGTATAAAATTCGCTTACTAGGTAAGAATAGATACATATAACATTTCTCCAAGAGTTCTTAGTATTTATGGCTATCGATCGCTGACAAAACTTCGTAATACAATAGGTTAGTTCTTTGTAGATTTCTTGTGCAGAAGCAGCACAACTTTTATTACAACAAATACAATATACCGTAAGATTGAAATCGCTATACTGGCATCAATGTAGTGTTCTAAATAAGCTATTCCATTAATAAGAGCGGGATTGCGCCCAGTTGTAATACGGCGAGGTTTAAACGAATGCCTCGGAAACAATGAGGACAGTCCATTGTGTCGTTTCCGACTTGTTTTCATAAATAACAGACATCCCGCAATTTCAATTCAAATTACTTTAGGTACTACGTATACAATTTTTATGAGTAAAGTTTATTTTTGTTTGTATTTGGGACTGTCTCTGATATGACCCGTGTCATTATAATCCTTTGAAATACCTCTGTGAGATTTTTTTAATAATAATTACACAAATCCTTCTGTCTATTAAACATTATAAACAGAATAGAATAGGACAACAAATAAATTACACCTTATATATAAACAGTATAATTAGTCTTCTAGTAGTTCCTCTACCACACCGACTTAACTATAATAATGATGTATATTACACGGATGTAAATGTTAATTCTGCTAACGACAAATGCAGTTAAGTGGCGTTAAAAACCTCAAACAGTTACCGATATTACAACTACGTTAAAAATATTAATTACCTCCACTTGAGGTATCACGCACTTCACAAGAAGTGTTTATGCTGTATATAATATAACTACCTATATTTAACTGCCGTGAGTCAACAACTCAAACACAGGATTTGCGGTTGAAATTGCACTCGGCTCAAGATAATGTCGTAATCGTTCCGTGAAAGTGGACTGTTAGCGAGTTAAGGAGTTCGCACACTTTTCAAGCTTATTTGTGTCCAGATTCATCGCCTGTACATAATTCAAGTCTTTCTCTGTCCATTTATAAATTGACATCCCGGGTAATTGGATGCCCTTGAAAGCAAATATACGATTTTCTCTATAAGGAGAGTTCGAATAAATTGGACTGTCATAGTGAAGTTAATCCGACCCAACATTGGCGTTAATCCGGAACTCTGGGAAAATAATATCCTGTTTTCCTGTATAGAATCTCAGTTTCAGCTGTCATTCGATTTATAACAAAACAAACATTGAACTAATACTGTATGGTTAAAAATTAGTATAAGCTTCATTATATTTAAAATTCAATTAACTTAAGGATATTACTTATATACTGAGTACATTTTATAATTAATCGTAACTTAGGTACACTGTATTTATTTATGACTGTAGAACGTAATTGTAAGCCTTTCACTGTAAGCTACAATTAAACAGTTTGGTTTGTTTATACCGGCTAGGGCTTACTAAGCCGCATGACTCAGCCGTGGGTGCAATACCGGACCCCCTAACGCTACAGAATGAATCAAAGCGATTAAGGGGGCGCATAAAGCAAAATAACCAATCTTCTATTAGATGATACGTGTAATATGCAAGACCAAATCTAAAAAATAAAATATATATCAAACTAGATGATATGTTCAACGATTCTGTTTAATCAAAAACATAAAATATTAAAATTTACTCGATAAAAAAAAATCACCAAGTTAGCTCTAATTTTCACACTTTTACGTTTTCTACTTGACATGGTAATACTTAGAGCGTATACGCACTATGCGGGTAGCCGTCCGGCTGACCGCAAGCACAATTATGTATGTAATATTCATTTCTATGCGCACTTCGATGCGGCTACCGCAGACCGCACAGTGCGCATAGAAATGAATATTACGTACATAATTATTGTGCTTGCGGTCAGCCGGACGGCTACCCGCAATGCGGCTACCCGCATAGTGCGTATACGCTCTTATTGTGATTTTTTTTTCATAAACAATTATATTAAAACATTTGCAAGATATTTGTCAGAGCATTTTGTGTAATTACTTTTAGTTTTGGTTTTATCTGCGATAAACCACTTTTATCGTGACAAAATCAAACGTTTATCTCGAGAAAAAAGAGCGCCAAAAGTGGTTTATCGCAGATAAAACCAAAACTAAACGTAATTACACAAAATGCTCTGACAAATATCTTGCAAATGTTTTAATATAATTGTTTATGAAAAAAAAATCATAATAAGTATTACCATGTCAAGTAGAAAACGTAAAAGTGTGAAAATTAGAGCTTACTTGGTGATTTTTTTTTATCGAGTAAATTTTAATATTTTATGTTTTTGATTAAACAGAATCGTTGAACATATCATCTAGTTTGATATATATTTTATTTTTTAGATTTGGTCTTGCATATTACACGTATCATCTAATAGAAGATTGGTTATTTTGCTTTATGCGCCCCCTTAAATCGCCGCTGATCCGATACTATTGAACAAGAATGATATACCTACGAGTTTCCCACAGTTAAGATAAATGCGCGCTAGCAATTAAATACGATTTCACAATAGAAACATAAAAATAAATCCAACATAAACATTTAATAGACCTTTTTATTAAATGTTTATGTTGGATATTTGCTTTTTATTTAATCGCTATAGTAAAAAATATTTACTTATTGTATAAATTTACATATCCGATAATGAATTTACTGAATGTATTGATCAGCATCATTGGAATATTTGCATATATACAAAGTAGATATCGCATAAATAGCGAAGTTGCTTTCTCCATTTCTATTACGATCGGTAAAATATGAATCTAACGACATCATACCAATATGATACGAGTGTGTTGCGCTTGAGAGGAACATACCGCGAGATAAATTGGACTTGTCGCGTGCGTCAAACGATTCCGAGCGATCTTACAAGCACGTCCATTTGTAGAATACATATAATGATAGTTGTACGCAATTACACGAAACGGCTTGTACTTTTTATTTTACTTGCAATGAAAGTGGCCATTGTTCATGTGCAATGTTATTGCACTATAGTATGAACTTATAATACTCGTTTTGAGATCATTTGATAAGATTTCATGGTTAAAATAAACCAGGTCCATTTATATAATCGGTGTATTGATCTTTTCTTAACATTGTTCCTATCATAATAATAAAATGCGAAAGTCTGAAACTACAATGGCTTTTAAATACTACAATGGGTCTTAGGAGTATTACGTTTTTCATTCAGAATATTATAGGCATTGTTACAGATCAAAATTGATTTAAAGTGACTAGCTAGCTTTCAGTCGCAATTTAAATTTAAGAGATTGTATCAATTGCTTTATAAAGTAGTAAAAGATGCATACAACATATATAAAATAATATCCACCAAAAGTTATGATATAAAGTGTCCCTAAATAGAAGTTATTAGTTAATTCCGAGGCCATATAAGTCGAGAAGGCTATAAAGCATTCCATGAAGAGGCATATTATGGTCTCATAATAATACGTATGTAGTTCTATCGTGACCAAGTTCTTAATGGCACTCTCATACGTGACATCGTAAATAACATCCAATTAAAGTTACACTTGTCTGACTTTCACCGCGACATATCAGTTTTTTGTATTCCCTTCGTGTGTATGCCGTACCTAATAGACTGAATAAATGATGTACTTTAAAATATCATTACGAATTAAATAGCCATTTCTTCACTTGAGGTCACAATGAGGCTAAATTGTATTTTATAGCTTACTAGCGACCCGCCCCAGCTTCGCACGGGTGCAATACTAAATACACTACAGAAAAACTGTGAACGTTGTACATCTTATATATAAAATTCTCGTATCACAATGTTAGTCTGCTCCTCCGAAACGGGTGGACCGATTCTCATGAAATTTTCTGTGCATATCGGGTAAGTCTGAGAATCGGCCAACATCTATTTTTCACATGTACCACGGGCGAAGCCGGGCCGGGCCGCTAGTAATATATAAAAACATAGCGGCCCGGCCGGCCGGTATCGCCGCAAACGCTACGTCCCGCAATTTTTAAATCTGTAATATCTTCGAAAATATTCACTTAAATCATACGGTGTAAAGGGCCATATAGATCTATATTAAATGAACAATGTATTCAAGGTATTTTATTGGTTAAGGATTAATGCTGTATTGGTGAAAATCGCTTCGAAAATTAGCTATTATTTGTCGTAAAAAGTAAATGGCAAAAAAATGTTATTGTGGGTTATCCATAAGAGATAGACATATACCATCGCGGACTTTTCTGTAGACCTTTTCAATGTGTATAATACTTAGTACATTATTTTGATAAAACTCGTAGGGTTCAGCCTGCGTTTGCAATATAAGCGTAAACAATGTAATTTTTTACGACATCACATTAGAAACCTCAAAAATAACAGTACTTCTCCACTATTTAATGGATGTTATTATACATATAAACCTTCCTCTTGAACCACTCTATCTATTAAAAAAAACCGCATCAAAATCCGTTGCGTAGTTTCAAAGATTTAAGCGTACAAAGGGACATAGGGACATAGGGACAGGGAAAGCGACTTTGTTTTATACTATGTAGTGATTTTTCCTACATATTGTGTATTTTGATGGCATCGTTTTGTTTTTTATTGTTCTCATGTCCAATATTATTTTATTTTAGGTATATTGCTTTCGAACTAACGCAGAGAGCTTGTACCAAATCTCCCGCAGTTATCTGAGTAGAGCAGGTGGCCAGCACGACTACAATAATGATTCTATACTTTCTCAGGACTTCGCCTTTCCGGGGTCATGTGTTTCAAGACATGTAACATACGTTTAATTCGAAAATGGCAAAGTGTACCTGCATAATAGCACCGTCTAATAATTCCGCATTTATGTCAAGGAGTATTTATGTCAAATTGAATTTGTATGGATAATGAGTTTAGATAGGCTTCGCATTTAACCCAGATTTCAGATTATGTGCTAGATTTGTTGATGTCATGATGATAATAATGAAAGAGTTTCTTTTTCTCTATTTCTTTGTCCGTTTTTTCACGGTTCAAATAAAGCACAGATTGGCATAATTTTTTTATAAGTAGTTTATTTTTTATGAACGAAGCAAGTTGAAGCTAGCGATTATAATAATGGACGTAATTGTGTGAGTTAAAAAGTACAATATATGTAGTTTAAATGTCGGATGAATTGAATATAAACGTTTATGCCCAATTTTTAACAAAGAACTATTGTGTCTTGAAATTAATTATGTAACCGCTTACTGGTTGCTCGCGTCTTTATTCTTTTATTACTCAATATGTAATTATCCTTACTTCAGCGAAGTATAAAAGGAAGAGATATGATTTTTGTTGCGAAAGTGACTATTTGAGTTTACCTAGTGTTTCTCAAGATACGATGATATAACGTATCATATGAATAAAAATTTTACGATATCGCGCAAGAAAATTACGAATACTAACAGCTACTTAAGTACAATTAAAGTTTTTAGTTATTATGTTCACTAAGAGCTCTTCATTTATTATACAACGTTAATAAAATAAGTCATAAATAAGAAAAAATGGGCTTGTAAAAACCTCCGCGCAAAAACTTAAAAATCTTTATTTACCAACCGTGATAAGACTACTCCGTTTTTAAAATTGCTTTACCTGTTCAAAACTTGCCAACTGGAAAATTTGAACATTCATATAAAACTTAGGATAGAGCGCATAAGTTACTACCACTCTTGGCTCGGACTTGCGGTGCCAAGTTACGCGAAATTTTAAACTTATTCAATTTCGTAGATGTTTAAATAAGAAGTTATAAGATCGGCACGTGCATTATTGCAAGATAAACAGTATCGTGACAAGTCGCCGTAATTGCGGCCCGTTACAAGTGGTGATAATGAACATGCTCCACTTATCAGCCCCATACGACCGGGGCACCCACTCACTCGTTAATATTGTCTTTACTGTTTACTTATTATCTCATACTTTCTATATAATGATCTTAACCTCAACACCTTTACAGATGCAGTTACCCGTTTATAAGGCATTGGTATTAGTATTTAATGTAGATAAGAAATCTACATTAAATACTAATACCAAATAGCAAAACCACAAGTCAATCTTCTTACTGGAAATCGTGTGCTTATAAAAGAAATATAAGAAAATTTAAATTACTATTTTATTTTTAACCCATGGCTGAGAGCTAGACATAAAAACAACCCCGTGTATAAACACAGAAGAGCGGTACAATAAAACATTACGAGATACGACCTTTGCTCCCGCTTAATTAATTTTACGTGATCCACGAAATTGTTTCCGTGTTATAAAACAATTCATAACAATTATTCAAATATAGCTGCAAATATAACGCGCAAACTCATTAAGTTAATATGGGGCAGCGGCCGGTCCGCACTCCGCTGTAACATTTTAATTAGCCCATAACAGATGGCCTGGCTGCACCGCCCTTTAAAATTGTATGCTAAAAATTTGTGAAATTTATAACTGGTAAAAATAAACATTATTAATGTCGTGAGTCTTAAGGCGAAATTAGGTCGAGGGTTCGAGAGTGTGAGTGTAATTTATTTGCATTGCATTGACAACATGCCAGACATCTTCAGTAGGATACACCTTTTTAAAATAAATAATGATAGAAAATGTTCTAGATACCGATTTCAAGAATTATGGTTTGCTATTATGTAGAAGAGAAGTAAGAGATAGAGGAGTTATCCATTTATACATTGTTCCGTAATGTTTTAGTTATGGTTTTCTAAATATTCTCCACGATCAAGCCATATCTACCATAAAATATTATGAGAGCTATATAAGAATTTTTTATATGCAAAATTATTTCGCAGACAAGAAATTTATTATTGGCTAAGTGGTGAAACGATAAATTATACAATTTGTTCGCTGTATAATTTATCGTTTCACAAAAGTCAACAGAGACCATACAGAGACCAATACAAGTTTCTCGTTGAACCCGAGAGGTGCCCGCTCGTTTTAAATAATTCACCGTTTTCTATCGTTTATGAAAATAAGAAAGTTGTGTGTGGTCTATTATGATGTATAATAAAGCAATACAACGGTTAACGGCCGGGATGTTTGGTTAGCGGGACCCGGCGCGGCCGGCGGCGCGTCTCATCCTACCGATCAATCTTGCGTTTTACATCAATAATTAATTATGACATGTCTATCGATACAAAGCATTATTATTGTACGGGATAGTGGTAGGTACGGCAATGCCATAGCTTATATTACCCACTTACCAACAATGGATGCTAACTTCAACTATCAGTGCAAAAAGTATTTCAATTTAAAGCCCCAGTTTGGTATAAAAATTGTGCGATAAATTTGCCACAGAATAAAAATAGTTCACGTTTTACATCGATAATAAAGCCGTCATAAATAAATACTCATTTTGTTTGAACTTTCATACTAAGTTTATAACAATAGATTATGCACCTTTTTCCGACGTATTATATTTTAATGGATTAGATAAGTTTCCGATAAGCGTGTCTAACCCCTGCTATCATTGTGGCTTGTAGTGATAATAATTCAGTCTTGTCTATGGATAATGCATCTTTGTTGTTAGTAGATCACGATTTACGAACCGCTAATAAACAATGCACGAGATACGGCACTTTCCCAAAGAAACTGAGGGTACTGCCCTTCACTTCTTCAAATAAGCCGTAAAAGGACACCAACACCTTAAGCCTTTACGAAAATATAGACTGAAGTTTATTTTTAAAAAATAATTATCAGTAGGTACCGGTTGCTACTATCTCTGAATCATTTCAAAATCGATAATACTTTTTTTATCGTTTAATAAGTGTCATCGTTACTATTTCAATATTCTTATGAATAGTAATAGAAACTCACAAAATAATAAGTTTTAATTTTCCATGAAAGGGCCGATCATTTGAGGGTATATTGTATAAACCTACTTACAATGTATAAAGGTTTTGAAATAACAATAATGTTTAGCTATTGATTTAACATGAACAAACACAAAACAATAGACATCCATTGTGACCAATTTATAGGTTAAGGATAATTGTGTGAAGGTGTGTAAAAAGTTAAAAGTGACATTAGATATAACGATTAAAATTAACCACTACATAACAATGGCCAAAAACAGAATTGAACCGAGCGTGCTTCCACATGTTACACAAGTAAAAAAGTTGACTGAAGTAGTGATTGTTTATATCCCGACACGCTGGATCAATGTTGGCAATGAACAGGTAAAATACGACAATCGAAACATTAACCTCGATTTAAGATTGACTCACCTGTCACGGCTATCCTCTTTACTACAATAACCAACACTGGTTTCTATTTGTAAACAAGTTGGTGTGAGAGAAAATAACAAAAGACGTGCGCGCCAGTCGCCGTTCAGAGCAAGACTGGTCTACCAGCCGCGACTGTTTCTCTGTGCAAATCGAGTTCACTCCACACTCTCTTGGGCCAATCGACCACTGCATATGGAGTACGATAAGCAATAAAACGCCATATGGTAGGCATTAGGTAGTAAATCTCCGAGGTAATTTCACCGCCACCCACGCTTCCCTTTAATTGCCCAAGTAACCGTATTGTTACGTTCAAACTTTGACTTCATGCGCCTCGTTAAAGAGTGATTTAGAAAGCTCGTAACTATTGCCAATATTGATCCAGCGATAAGGCTGCAACTATTAACACGACTAAATACCTATATTTGACATACTTAAAAAAATTAAGACTTTTCTAATAATTGTCAATGGCAAATCGAAATCTTCTGAATGATATAAGCATCTGAATGTAAGAAAATCACACTAAAATAATTAAAAATAACAAACGCTTTAATTTCCAGATAATAATTAGTTTTGGTCATGTTGGGTATCCAAATACCAAATGTCAAATGTATCAAAATCTCCGCAATTCTAATAAGTTTATAACTTTATAAATAATTCATTTCTACTGTGAAAGTAGTTATTATATAAACAGTAGGTACTGAGGTAACAGGATACATCGAGACATTATCAATAACGACTTAGCTTAGCTGTATTTCCTAAAGATTCAGGTCTTTTGACCCATGTTTTCGAAAGGTAGTGGAATCAGATTTTCTTTGCATTACCAAAATATGTATAAAACAAACTAGAACTACGTGATAATGAGAGTCTTTGCCTAGAAAAAATGCATTCAAATTTTGAACCTCTTCGTGAAACTGGTAGTATTGTACCATTACTTCGATCCCGTTTGATTTACAAAGATTTATGGCAGGATTTTAAAGTACGGCTTAATTTTGATGTCTATAATTAAATTGTTTTTATCATCTCCGTTAGTTCCCACGGCCCGAACATCTGCCCCAAACTGGACAAACCGGAAACTTTAGAGCTCTCCAGTGCGTTTCTTGAACCACATATCCTTTGCTTTTTCATCAACATCTATAATGGCTGATCACGCCTCCAATAGGTTGGAGTCAATTCAAATTTCCTCCTTCTTTTCTTTTGTTATCCTGCATTGTATAAATCATAAGTTTTGATCATTCACATCATAAAAAGGATCTCAACACGAAAACATTTAAATTTAATCTTAATAAGATTATAAATATTGAAAGACTTCAGCATTTCAATACTTTCATATATTTATACTATCACATACCTTTTACTGAAATAAACTTGAAGAAGAAAGAAATTTTGACAAAATAATATTATTGAACACAACAATTGCAATGTATTTAAATTAAGACCAGAATGAATTTACTTCTATGTATGCCTTAAACACTTGCACCTATTTGATAATTCCGTTCTAATGTTACCACATGTCATTGTTTGTAACGAAAATGTATGTCTTTATGTAACTCTCCCGTTACTCGAACTAAGTGATTATTGTCAAAAATATGAAACGTAATACGCATGCGCAATGTTGTTGCGCGTTTTATTGCATCGTAAAGCTTATAAAGTAATAATAATTTACAGTGCAAAATCTTGCTTCAATGGATGAAAATAGAGATACGTTTGAAATTTAAATTTAGGCATTTCAACATTTGACTGCATTTGCTAGTATTTAGTTCTGATGAATATCAATTTTCAATTTCTAATGTTTTATCGTTTAGTTTTTCAAACACACAGGAAGGATAAAGTGAGGCCTGAGGGTTATAATATTGCAAAATGTTTGTTTTACGACTGGACTTTACCTACGTACGCAACTGTAGTAAAATTTAATATACCTAAAGCTTTATCAAAGACACAAAGGATATTGAAAAATATAAAGGCCAAGTCGTGCATAATAGCTAATAAATTAACATTTTAATCGAATTTAAGTATATGGCTAATATTTGCAACATTCGTAAATTTTACATCTAAGCACAGTTAATCGCCGCTACCTTTTCATAAAGCTAACGGGTGTTGATTTGGACCACAGATTAAACATTTAAGCATCTACATAGTAATATTACTTATAATTGACCGCGCTTTGTGGGAAAGATAGCGTTATTTGGAGATAGGCAACTCACGTCTTCTGTTATCTATGAAATAACGGGCATTCGATGCTCGACAGATAAGAAATGCACTAAATTGTGATTTATATATCATATTAATAATTTGCAAACAGTCCTGACTCGGAAGATATTTGTAATATTATGATATCAACGGTTTGAATCATCATTAAATCGTCTTTGTTGTTTCAGCTATAAATTCATTCAGCAGTCGCAATTTTTTATTCATCACATATGATATCAAAAGCCTGGCGTATCAATAGATGATAAAAAACACACTTTTTTTACTGTTCTAAAATTATAGTAGTGTTATTATCGATAATTTCAATTCGGGAATATCCATCATATCATATCTGCAATTGTAATATTATATAATATATTAATATGTAATTAAAACAATTGCTGTATGCAGAATAAAATGTGTCTAAAACCACAATTGTATGAACAATAGGTATACATTAGAGTCAGGGTAAGCAATGTTCAGGGTGTGCGTTACGAGGTCGTTTTTAGTGCGGTTGGGATATGGTTATGTTCGCATTGTCACACCGCACGCTGCGAACTCACATCATAAACTCAAACAAAAGACAATCAACATTTTATTATTCTCACGGAATATAACATTTGTGATGCATATTATTGCGTGGAATAAATTTTATACCACCTCTAAAGTACGCAAAGTTGCAACCTATCACAAAATTTAATTAATAATATTACAAAAACTCAATGAAAATAAAATATGAATGCACCCGTCCACGACCACTCGGACGTTTGGCGCGGTATCGTTTTAGCGCGTGTCGTCGATCCACGATGCTATCTCATTGTTTATAGAGAACGCTAACAAGACGCACCATGTCGAGGCCGTCCCCAGATACAGGACCTAGATAATAGGAGATATTGTAAGAAATAACAATCTCGTCATGCTGCTGAACATTCCACGCCATTACGCGTGCACGCAATGATAACTTACGGCAGTCCGCCATTTAAGGTGCCATTTATTGATTATGATATTATGTATTTATGTAATTATTATTATTGTCATTTTAAATGCCACATCAAGTATCTACTTAACATCTTCTATCAACATTATTGGAGTGACCTTATTATATCGAACCGTAACATGGAGCGTGCCGCAACAGGCAGCACAGTCGATAGAAAGTTGACAAAACGTTAATACAATGACGCTAATTTTATGCAATTTCTTTAACTTGTACAAATGTAGTAACCGTTTCTTTACTGTTCGTTACGTAGATATGTACTTCGAAGACCACACAATTTTTTAAAAATTACTGTTTTGTTACATGCTATCTCATATTTCAACATAGGACCAGGTACGTATAATTAATATTCTCTTTGCATTCTAGCTCGGAACTGCCATTAAATATTTCTTTCGTAATCAACAATGTATGCTAGATATTCTTCTTTCATTTGTAGTTCCTATGCTCCTTATTCTCCATACAGCTAAAATTATTAATCAAGTATGATTATAATAGGCCGCAAATGTTGCTTCAATCTAGTATAACCTTCTGGCATACTGACAGTCATTTTATTTAAGAACGAGCTGTTATAAAGAATAGCTATTCGAGAGCTAGGGGAATAGGGAACAGTTGACAGCGCTGCTGTTCTGGCTAGATTCAGGTGCTGAGTGAGTGTGATGTTTCAGTGCGGCTACCTCGAGGGGCTGCGCTCATCACTCGGTGGCTGGACGCAGAAAGTTAAATCATGGTACTGGGGACGACCTCTAGTAAGTGGCCCGGCCTTCCACCGTCGGAATAATCAGCGATCTGTCCTAGCACATTGACGATTATTACTTTTGCACGATATCTATTAAATTCCTTTTTCAAAATTCTCGCTTTAAAATCGGAAGGATTGCTTGATGTTAGAAACTTCTGTTACCACTTTTGTTATTGTTGCACATTATATTTTGTCGATACCTATGTTAGTTTTATGTTCGATTCGGAGTAGTTTTACGCACATTTATTTCCATTTCGGTTATTTTTCATTTCGTCTGTCTTTTTTGTTAGCCTGTAGAGATGGATGAGAGTAATATTGTGCATGAAACAGTTTTGTAGCTATCGAGTCTATTCGACCGGATATTTCGAAAATATTTAGATCGGCTATACTTCTAAAATATTTCGTGATTGTGACGAACGGCCAATTGAAATTAATGCATGGATTTGAATTTGAGTTTCAGATTTGATTTTGTTTATCGTTTTATAAATGGTCAATGCTACTCTTTATTTATTTATTTTATTTGCTGCGCAATTTTCATTTTCTAAATCGGCTCTGTTCCTATATAAATATGCTAATTGGTTTAAAGACTCCTCATGAAACCAAAACCGACACTTGTATAATACGTTTGTACCACGCCACCGAGTGATCGAAAAGCATGATTATATGCCTCCAGCTCACATCTCACTTACAGCTTCTCGATACATTCAACATACGGACCATTTACATTCCTGTAACTGAGAGGCACAAGGTCTTTGTGAATAATTCCAGATAACTCAGGAGAACTCCTTCCCTCTGCCACCCAGCTACACTATCCTATATTAGAGCACAAAGTTGTTTTAGAGGCTGAAGATTTTGCTGTTAGAGTAGCGTCACAGTTTAGTATGAATGTTGTATATAGTATGTATTAGGAAGTCTTATTTAGTTAGAAAGTAAGTACTCTTGTGAATATTTTAAAGAAGTTTTAGAAGTTACTGTTGAAGCCTCAATCAAGTAATTCTTACTAACAAAGTCATGTGTACATTTCCTTTGTGTATAAATTTCTTATCTTTTAACAGGAACTAGCTCACAAATTATCGCGTAGTTTCGACATGAAGGAAGAGGGAGGTGCATTGTTAGAAGATCGGGGAGGCATACGAAGGCACCAATCTATGCAACGATTACAACACGGGGAAGGCCAAGGGGATGAGAGTCGTTCTGCAAGAGTCGTGCCAGACCATCATGGGAATCTACATATTACTGTCAAGAAGACTAAACCAATCCTGGGTATTGCTATTGAAGGCGGGGCGAACACTAAGCATCCGCTACCGAGGATCATTAATATTCATGTAAGTAAATTTTCAAAATAATACAAATCTATGATATCTTGTGCATAAATTAGAACAACAGGAAAGAAAATTTATTTCCATAATCTCAAACTTCGAAAACAAGGTTAAAATTTTTAAGTTGAGAAATATGGGAGATTGACCAGAATAATGTCCCCTTACAGCTTCAAATACTTTAACTAAATTAGGTATATCGTGAAACTTATTCATTAGCATTATGACGAGTTTATAAACTGGATAAGAGTTAATGTATTTTCAATGAAACTGTTACTTTAAAATGGTACTTACGTTAAGAAAACCTTTCCAATTTTATGTAAGATGGATTACCCATTCTGTGAATGATTTTAATTTCGATAAAACTTATTTTCTTCAGGTTTCATTAAGATTTTTCATGCACTTCCGCAATTATAAAGTTCTTAAAGTCAATAACAATGCGCGTCACAATTCCCTAGCTATATTTTAATGATTGAAATTCAAGGAGCACGGTTCAGCGTACGAGGCGGGCGGCTTGGAAGTGGGTCAATTAATACTCGCGGTGGACGGACATCGCGTCGAGGGAATGCAGCATCAGGAAGTGGCCAGGCTTATAGCCGAGTCGTTTGCACAGAGAGATAAACCAGTTAGTAAATTGGATGATAATATACAATGTGTACTTGTGTGTTAATTTACGTAAAGTGTTTTAAATATGTTTGATTGTGATTTGTGAAAAGTTCAATCTACAAGAAATAATATAAAATATAGAAAATCCGATTAAAATACACATGCCACCCTATAACTTTAATCATACAAAATTTCTCTCTTTCAGGAAATCGAGTTTCTAGTTGTGGAGGCGAAAAAATCGAACCTTGAACCAAAGCCAACCGCACTAATATTTCTGGAGGCCTAACATCTACTGTCCCTCCCCGCCAGCGACCCGCCGGCCGCGCTGGGCAGCGCGACGCCGGGGGTCGACCTCACCGCGCACACCACGGAATAGCCAACTCCAACCTGCGCTGCCACATGCTCTTCTAAACGGGATACTGACTCTATACGCGCCTGCGTCTTCTTTCAGAGCAATTATTGCGACGTGAGACTCAAGTGTCGCCAAACGACAGTTACTAAGAAAATAACAATTGCTCGATTATCACGTCAGGCGCTTAGTCAGTATACGTTCGCTCTACGAATTCAATCCGAACGAATGAATGAAATTAGACGTGCAACGGACTGAAATGAGAAAGTCACGCAGGTTCTGTGAAGGCTTATACAAAATTAATGGCACAAGGGAGGCGAATAAATATATCAAAAAATAATATGAAAAAATTACTCACAAAGCACACTGCCCAATAAATCGGTTCTCGAAATGAATTGTCCCACTTCTCCACCGGGATTTTATGGGTAGTAAAACAAATTTTGGAACTTGTTTTCTAGAATATAGAAATTACCAATTTTACCAGTAGATGGTGACTGAATTTTATAACAATGTTCTACTTTTACTAAAACATCATAAATTAATCTAAAACATTTTAAATAAACTCATAACTTCACGAGTAAAATTCGCAGGTAGGTTTGTTCAATACATCACGATTAAACGAATAGAACTAGAATGTAAAGTCGCGAGGATAACATAGTTTTGCTAACATAGATTGGCATTGGTGCTACGGGTAACTGATCATCTTAAATATTATTTTGTAACATTCGATCGCTTTCATATTAGCATCACTAAAGTTACTTAGAGCTTCGCGTACATTTCATTAAAGATTTCGCGTCATCCATGTGCCATCAACGTTGCATCGAGTACTATTTAATACGCGGGTCATCTCATCCCAGGTCGTTGTATCGACGGTAGACTTAGATAGGCCCTAGAGCATCATCACGACAGCGGTAGAGCAGAGCTTGTAGCACGCGGCGCTCACTGAGCAAGCTGTTTGCAGTAACGATCAACATCAACATTAACAATCGACTGACACAATACTTTTCACCGAAAACAATGAAGAATGTCAATGATGACATATAATATGTTACAGTATTAATAATGAAACCCTAACAAAAGTAATTCACATAAAATTTCCCACCATCCTCAATTATAGACCAGTTTGCTTGGTAAAGAAAACATAGGAGCGCCTAGCATGTCATTCCATAAGGTAGTTAAGCGGTGAGTTTAGGAGGTTATGGCGGAGAGGGATTTAGCCCACTCTTTTATTTAATGTATACAAATATATAATTAATTGGTGTGTGCAATATAATAAATTTTATGTTAGATGTTAGTTATTAATGAGCCTGTGTCAGTTTTATGTCAGTCCTAATCGATAGATTTCAGTAAAGATAAAAAAACATGGCTATTAGTTGCTTTGCTTTTGAGTAAAATGCAATAGCTGAAATTACATTCAGTCTTTTCAATAACTAAAGGTCGAGAACCTTATCAGCGGATAACAAAAATATGGGCGTATTGTAAAAGGTTATATTATGAAATTAATGATGAAGAGACTGAATGGAAATTTTCTTTCGTTTCTCAATTGTATTCGGCTATGGAAAATAATATTAATCAGTCATTGTCGTTCTCGCTGATGCTTGTAATCAATGTACATGTGTAGATAATGAATTGTCACTACTATATAACCCACAAATGTACCTATTTACTACATAAGTGTTGTAACCAGTCATATTTAAAGTTTTATCTGAGATGCATTTAAATTGTAAATATATATATAATGTGCTCGTTCAATATTACATAAGCTGTAAATACGAGTTACTGTAAAATACTTATATATTTATTATGATATTTCAAGTTAGTGCCAAAAGCATACAATCCTTCAACTATGTATTGTTGTACAGTAAAAAAGACAAATGCAGTTTTCTATTCCGAAGTTATAGACCGCTATTTCACAAGATACGCTTTTTAATATTAGGATTTGTATAATTAGCTATGTAAATTGACAAAATATAAACGGCATATTTATAATTTATTTTTAAAATATATTTAATTGTAAAAATAATATTATCTTTTAATAAATTGCATGTTCTATTCATATATTATAGCTTTTAGATCATTTGAAACCATCAAAACTTAACTTTAATTTGAAAATTAAAAAAAGTTATATTTTATCATTTGGACGGTTATCTTTTCAAATTGATGTACTCAATTAACTAAAAAATGTATGATAATTATTAATTACTCATAATTATCTGAATTCTGAATGATAGCATTACCGATCGAGTAGTTTCAAATTTTTGTTTATTGGTATGAATAGAGAAGAAATTATATTTATTGATTAAAATACTTACGTAGTTTGTGTCATTATATTACAATATTAAGAGTTTATATTATCTAATTCTTTGCTTTGATATCAATTAAATATTTTAGGAAATCGGTATGTTATATTTTATAAAGATTAAAGTACTTTAAAGTATTCGCGACAAATGTCAATTCATTTAACAAAGCAATGTTAAAATATATTTTAGTGCCTATTTAATAGGTTATATTAGTTTAGCCATAACAAATGATATACGAATAATAAAGCATAGAACAATCACTATTTTGTTTGTCGTCTTGTCCACAGTATAAAAACAAAATGAATCCATAGTGCAGACTGTTACATTAATTCCCAAGTCACTTGCACAAGATGTTATTATGAAGCTGCCTTAACCGTTGTGCTAGGTATATTAATTAATAACAAATATGACAAATAATTATTTTAATAGAAAAGAATTATCTATATTTTCATTTACACACAACTCGTAACCAGTGTTAAAGTATTTAAATTCTAAATGCATTAAACGCTTTCCAATGATGTTTTTTTTGTATCTCGATTTTTATTGCTTGTCCAGCAAATTCCTATCTATTCTATACCGTCCATTTATTTTTCCTTAGTTGACCTAATTAATGTGATTATTGTGAATAATATAAGGACTTAGCTCCTGAACGTTTTTAAACTTAATTAGGTTAAATACAATTACCTATACTTCGCGCTGGCATTATGTTGGAAAGATCTATATTGTAGTTCGTTGTTAAGTTTGCCGTTGATAACAAAAATATATTGTTACCTAGATAATAATTGTTTTGTTTTATTTATTCCCTGTGCCTACACGAAAGTTTTCAAAAACATTGTGTATAAAAATCGTACGTTGATTTAAAACTGAGATTTTATTAGAGTAGCACACTTGTAAACTATTCGCAATATGGGCATTCGATGGCAAGGAAAATTCGTTAATTAAATAAATGTCCATAATGCTGATTATAAATGTTATCGTAAGAAGTTAACGAAGACAGTATTCTAAAATTAAATACAAAGAGGATAATAAAGAGCTACTTTTAAGCGTTAACAAAGCTGTACATTATTACAGTCGGTTGAAATATCTGCATTAAACAATGTTATAAACAATGATTTGTTTATACGCAATAATACATAAATCATTTCACTTTCTTAAAGCAACTATCTTGATTTATAGCATTGTGTTGAGTTGAGTTAAGTGTTGCTAAGGTTTTCAATTCCAAAAATATAGTCTGTATGGTACATTATCATAGTAAGAACAAATTTGTTCAAAAATTTATTAATCAAGAGACAAAAGAAAGTGTTAATTTACTTTGGCATTGACATACGTATTACGTATATCTTTGGCACATTAAGGACATCGCAATGTAATTAGTTGTAACGTTAAATAATCGAAAAGAAATGAAAAACATTCGACGTCAAATGACGCCACATAATTTTATCAGTGACACGAAATTACCAAAACATTTATTGTTTTGGAATAATTGTGTAAACATAAAACAATCAAGATAAACTTAAGCACGTCCTACGAGTATAATGGGCGGGGATTTTATGGGTTTAATTTCCAATAGCCCGTTTTCAAAATTATTTAAATATTGTGGTGGCTATTTTCTCCATACCAACGGTCTTGTCTGTTTTCTCTCATTATCCTGAGAGAAAACAGACAAGACCATTGGCAAGGCATTGAAATTCTGAAATCCCTACTTAATATTATAAATGCGAAAGTAACTCTGTCTGTCTGTTACGCTTTCCCGCTTAAACCTCTCAACCGATTTTGATGAAATTTGACACAGACAATCTTTAGACCCTGAGAAAGAACATATAGGCTACCTTTTATTGCGAAATATGTACCACGGGCGAAGCCGGGGCGGACCTCTAGCGCTAGTATATGATTTGATGATTCTTTAAGCGCGTTGAGAGTGAAATTTCAAGGTTGCGTCACGGCAATACCGTCATGGAGTAAGGCGATGGTATTTTGGTATCTTTTAAATCTTGCTAAAGAAGTTTCACTTCTGACACATGTGCTCAACACAAACGCTCTTTTTCTATAAGCACTATAGAACCCCCAAAAAACCGCTCGAAATTACCTAATCAATAGATTTAATGTCAATAGATATAATGTCCAAACTCCAAGTTTTACAACTATAATTACTAATGAAAATCATCACACAGTTAATAGATTCTTCATACTTTTTAAATTCATCTATTAACTGAGTTTAAAGTTAACAATAAAACTTATATGTAGGTATAAATTGTTTAGTTTAGTTATTTTATTCGTTTTATATCACTTGTATACCTACATTTTAAATTTTAATGTTTACTATGAGCGGGATCCCGAAACATCCAAGGATCCCTTGCGAAAGATTAAAAATTCATGTAACCCAAAAAAAAATATCGCATGATATTTTATAATTTCATTATTTTCTGAAGCGGTATAAAATGGGACAACAAAAGGAGTAGGGAAAATGACATTAGAACACCCACATTACTAATATGGTACTGAGTTTCAGTATGTAAATGAAAAGTCAAGACAACTTTACAATGAACGCTAAGGCAGTTATAATAGGTACCTAGATAATTTAAATTTATTAATATTAAACCAAAAGACACCGACACATTTTTCTTAGTTCATAATAAATTGTATTTTCTGTAAACTGCTACCTAATTGCTTACATTTATTCGAATGTACAGTAAACATTACAAAAACGAAGCGAACATAGATGTCACAGATGCAGAATTATAGCGCGGTCCTATATAATAAACTCTACAATACAAAAATCTTACCTACTGTATTCGTTAAACTTATCGAGAAGTAAAAGATTTCGACACTAAAATACATTTTTCTCGAATAACCAATTCATTTGGGTAGGTAACAGATATAAAAGTACATTAAATTTGTGTTCACGAGTTCATAGTTCGCAATTTATCGTTTAATTACAAAAATAACAATTAAGATGCAAGTATTTGGTACGTGGTAGTAATTTAATTCAAATGTTGTTCAAAATGGCATTAATAAAAACAAAAGATAGGCTGATAAAATTAACAAAAACAGACTGATTTCACGAAGGTAAAGTAGGCTTTATCTCCTCTTATCATGAGGTAGCATGTGGCAGTCAACCTTAAGCATCATATCATATTGAATTGACCAATAGCAATTGTTAAACTTATCTAAGTGTAAACACATTTTTTTATCACATAACTTTATTCCATAATCTGAGGAAAACTTAGCGTCACTACATTCTTTAATCAGTAAACATGTTTTTATGAAGCACTCTTCTTAAAATTACGAGTTATCGTCTGTCTTGTTATTATTTAATCTCATGGGGGATTCAATGACCTCACTTAATTCATACTATATTGTTTACTTAATTGTGATTTGTTTTTGTTTTTAAGGTGGAATAATTTTTCCATTATAATAAACATTTTGTAATATCCAATATTGATTTAACATATAATGACTATATATTTTCTTCAGCAATAATTTACTGTATGAGATCTCAATAAAATTATAATGCACTACTATGCTATGACTATGATAAAAGTATTACTGGTAATCTACGCCATAATCTCGAGAGATATGGCTGAAACGCGATGGACTAGTAAAGGCGTACTTTACACTTGTGGTCATCTTCACTTCAAATTTTAATTAAATTTAGTGTTAATCATTTTTTTTTTAAATATATGTAATGTCCACGTGGATGTGATAGCGGGCCAGTGCAAAAACAAAAATATTTGTCCCGACGTACAAAATATAAACGATTAGAGTTAATTAATTTTAACGATGAAATGCAATAACATGTGAATTATCAGATACTGATAACATGAGATATTGGATTTGTACGGGTTTACATAACTTTCTATTTATGTTAGTATAAGGGTGACAAATCAACATCGAGCTATGCTGCGCTGTACTGCGTTGTGCTGTGCTGTGTTTCTTAAGCTACGTTTTTTTAACAATTAAACGATGCTGCGCTGTACTGCGCTGTGATGTGCTGTGTTTCTTAAGCTACGTTTTTTAACCTTCCTATACTCGCGCGTTGGTCTGTGAGACCGACGAAACACATTTTCGTAATTATTTTTATGCAGGTAAATCCTGTGAAGTCGAGTTCCTTGCTAGTTTCCGTATTTGGGGCTAACTTCATTTTAGTGCACGTCGCGTGGTCGGCAGAAGTTCACGTGTCATAGCATTTGGCACCAAATACCAATCGGTCCATGAGACCGACGCGAGTATAGGTGCAACTTTTTGTGTAAGTATTAATCACTACATAGTATAAAACAAAGTCGCTTTCCCTGTCCCTATGTCTCTATGTCCCTATGTCCCTTTGTACGCTTAAATCTTTGAAACTACGCAACGGATTTTGATGCGGTTTTTTTTAATAGATAGAGTGATTCAAGAGGAAAGTTTATATGTATAATAAGATCCATTAAGTAGTGGAGAAGTACTGTTATTTTTGAGGTTTCTAATGTGATGTCGTAAAAAATTACATTTATTCCGCTTACATTGCAAACGCAGGCTGAACCCTACGAGTTTTATCAAAATAATGTACTAAGTATTATACACATTGAAAAGGTCTACAGAAAAGTCCGCGATGGTATATGTCTATCTCTTATGGATAACCCACAATAACTTTTTTTTGTCATTTACTTTTTACGACAAATAATGGCTAATTTTCGAAGCGATTTTAACCAATACAGCATTAATCCTTAACCAATTAAATACCATGGATACATTGTTCATTTAATATAGATCTATATGGCCCTTTACACCGTATGATTTAAGTGAATATTTTCGAAGATATTACAGATTTAAAAATTGCAGGACGTAGCGTTTGCGGCCGCCCGGCTATGTATTTTATACCCGTGCGATGCCGGAGGCCGGAGCGGGCCGCTATATTTTTATACCTATACAACGTTCACAATTTTTCTGTAGTGTATTTAGTATCAGCATTGCACCCGTGCGAAGCCGGGGCGGGTCGCTAGTATTATATATTTTGTACATTTATATATTTTTACAGACTTTGAATTCTTTATGAAGTATGTATAGTAAAATATATGTATGAATGTTGCTCTAAATTATATTTTGGCCAATTTTTTAGGCCATACTTCATGTCAAAATGAACGATGATCAAATCAGATTGTTGCTGGAAGAATCAAGTTCTGTATGTCTGTCATAAGTATGACAGTGAGGTGGAAGACAACGTGGAGGTACAAGAAGAGACATACGAAACCGAGCAAGACGATGACAATGAAGAGATATCTGAGGAAAAACACAGTGAAGTTCCAGTGATTTTTACTTGGGAAAAGATGGACAGACAAGGCTCAAAACTAAGCCAAACATAGATAAATATTATGTGCTTTGATATATTTATTATTATTATTTAGAAGTTTATTTTGTTTTGAAAAAGAAGTTAGTTCTGTTTTTAATTTAGTTTTCCCTAGTACTTAAGAAAAACATCTCAAATTCGAGGACTGATTTGTGATAGACTATAAGTCAATAAAATAATTAATAAACTAAGTATGATCAATACTATTTTGTTTCAGTACATCCTAAACAATCTAGCTCAGTATAAAGTAATCGGCAGCTCGTGTAGTCGTTTATCTCGTCAAATATGACCCTATTTAAAAAAAAAACGTAAACATTACGACATAGTTGAATCCGATGAAGATGAAAGTGAAGAAGAAGCGGATATGGATATTTTATGTGTTATTTTGTCGTTAAAAGAGTCTAGTCACGGTAGCTTGTTACCTCACACCATACGTGAAAAAAAAGGAAAATGAATTAATGAATTTAATGCGGCGATGGAGGGGCACGCAGCGTGCTCCAAACCTAGCTCGACACAGCGCAGCATGGCAGAGCTCCATAAAAACATAGCACAGTTCGGCACAGCGCGGCTCAGCACGGCGGGTAGCGCGCCTCGCTCGAGACTGCTGCGTTTTTAAACAGAGCGTAGCCTCACACAGCGCAGCACAGCATGGTTTGTTTGCATCCTCATTAAAATATTAGACGAGCGAGTTGACCAAACACAGCACAGCGCAGTACAGCGCAGCATAGCTCGATGTTGATTTGTCACCCTCACGCCCACAAGCGGATCACGTTAGACGCCGCGACACTTGCATCAGCCGGACGGAATGCCTGCGTTTGCGATTCGGCTTCCGATTCTAACTTTACATACGTTAGCTAAAATACCATGACCTCATTATAAACATGACAATACACAAGCTTTCCATTACATCACCTTTTGTTCTTCTAAAATATTTCCTATCGAACTCAGCTCATGTTAAAATTTAAATTTAATCAAACACGTGAGAAAATTAGGTCAAGTCAGTTATGGCATTGACGAACGTTTTCATTCATTAGCAGCAACCGTTTGATCTAGTTCGACAATTAATACGAAATGCAGCTCATGTTTCTTATTTAATCCTCGTTACATTGTTTAGACATTTAAGCAATTTAATCATGTGCAAAGCTTGCATTAATAGTGTTGAAATGAGAGGTTAATTATTCCTAATAATTAAAGACCTAGCCACGCTTGTCAACGATCAACTTGTTTCTTGACCTCTAAACGCATATTACGTGAAACGTTATCTTGCACTAACTCGATCCAGATCACATTTGAACTGATCACCGCGTAAATATTGTTTATTATTTATCGGTATTCAAGGCCAGCCTATCCACCAAACATACTCTATTTTCTATTGCTGCGCCCTAGCTATCTGAACTACTTATTATATAATATGATTATCAAAGCGAAAATAAACAATTTTACATTTGTGAGGATAATACAAAACACTAACGGGCAATACTAATTATTTATTGATGAGTTTTCTTGCCGGGGATTTACGTTTATTGGCACGCCTCATATCTCGAGACAGATTGAGGTAGTTCATAATTTTATCAACGTCTGAAGGTCACACGATTTATCCAACTTTTTACGAATACCGCAATTATGGTTAGTTATGATAAATGAGATGCATCTATAAAATATTAAGTAGACTGAATATTGAAAGCACTACACGGATTATCTTTGGAAATTCCCCCGAGAAAATATTTAACATCTATTTCATGTAAGATCCTTTAAAATAGCTTGTTGTCCAGTGATCAAACCATGGGGAATTAAATAGCCCCATTAATTTTCTGTCTAATATTATCCACTGAAAAAAATACATAAGTTCTAACTTTTAATCGACTTGTACGTATACAATTTCTTTTACGGTTGTCACTACTACAAGCGTCTATTAAATCTGAAAACGGCTAACATTAAACATTTTTACACAAGCTATAAAAAAAACACAAAGCTTATACATATTATCATTCCTAATTAAGTTTCTTATTGCTGCTATACACTATTAAACCTAATATGGTTTTCTAAAATATTAAAAGCCGCTCGATGCAATTATTACCAGAAATGAACCTGGCTACATTAATTTCGGGTCATATTTAATCGAACGGCAATGGCAATGGCAAATCGACCACGTGCTAGATATTAAAACCAGAACTTAAATCAAGTTCTACGCTGTTCAGTAAATTTTTCTATCGCTCAGCTATAAGACCCATACCATTTGACCCCATCCAGTTAAATCTTGTAAACGCTGTCACGAGGTTTAATTAAGAGCAGATAAATATTATTATCTCTAAATAAAACGCATTAAATGATGGTATTTTGTATTACAAACTCCTTTGGGAACGAGTTTTAACTAGTGTTATTTGATGAATCAATCGAAGAATATTCAGTGTGTAACAAACTGCGTATGCATTTATTAATATGAATTAATTTTTATTGTAATGTTTTTCAATACATTTTGGCAAAAAGTAGGTCACCGCACCCTTCTCAAGCGCAATCAGTGTCATAGTGATATCATATTATAGACTATACAGTATGTTATCGCTTTACGTACGTCAAGAGATAGGTCCAGTGACCCATTAGTCAAAACATTTAACTTCCTACGCTGCAACCTTCTAAAAACTCATCCTATCTCTATTATTTCAGAATACCGCACATAATACATACACATAAGCATTATAAAGTAGAAAGCATGTGCAACATCAAAGCTTACTTTATACATCAGTCAGTATCGACATTCGAAATCGAAAATTTAACAATAATTCCAAAAGTTTTCAAACTTCGGTCAAGTGAATGGTACATTGGGACGACAATAAATCTCATTTTGCAACGTTATCCGCAGTCCGGAACATTATTAAAATTGCAATTAAATTACTTTTTTGCTGTATGGTCGTGAAAAAAATTCCAAAAGTTGCAACCTCATTCAGTTTAATAAAAAAAAACATTAATATTCAATACTAGCAGTCCGCCCCGGCTTCGCCCGTGGTACATATTTACGTTTTCTCTACGTAAGTACCATCCTCGTACTTCAAGGAATATAATAAAAAAAGAATTAACGAAATCGGTTCAGCTGTTCTCAAGTTATGCGCCAACTTGGGCGCCACCAACACATTTTGGGATTCATTTTTATATTATAGAAGATTAAAAGATTCCGTACATTGAGATTGATTGCAAATTTAATACGTGATATGAAATATTATATCGGAAACTTCCCCAAGTTTGCAGAACTTTTGGAATTTTTTTCACGACCATACAGCAAAAAATAATTTAATTGCAATTTTAACAATGTTCCGGACTGCGGACAAGGTTGCAAAATGAGATTTATTGTCGTCCCAATGTACCATTCACTTGACCGAAGTTTGAAAACTTTTGGAATTATTGTGAATTGATTGTTTTGACTGACTGGAGTATTACTCGCTTTTTAGTAAAAGACAGACCATTGTTCATTATGTTGAATAAAAATCTTTAAGTATAATGACGAAAAGTCTTTCGTCATAAAAAACATTGTTTTTAATTTTTTCCAGCAGAAGCTATTATTTCAAAGAAAAATCACTGACGTAAACAATCAATGACGTCTTTTTTGTTACTACATAATATTTGTCTGTGTGACGAGATAAAATAATAATATGCAAGCAAAACAGCCTGATGGTTTGTTTTTGATGTAGGCGCTATAATATCATAACAATATACACATAAACACATCATTTGAATGGAAAGTTAGGTAATAGATTTTATTATTATTCCGATAAACAAAATACGGTGTTTCCCAATTCCCAAAAAACACATATGCAAACAGAATATATTATATAGGTTAATATAAATAAACCTTTTATAAAATATCGATAACTGCGCAATTCGTACAGTAATTTCGGAGGAATGTTACATCATATTATTTTGCCATAGGAAATTTACGCGAAAAAATATCATTAGATTAAAATACGATATATTCTGTAAAAAAAATATACGTCTTGCATAAAAATCCGGTTTAGCTCGAGTAAAATTAAAATTTCATGAGACAAATACAATAGCTAAAAGTTAATATATTTTTAAACAGAATAAACAAACAATTCAGAATCCTAAACGAATCAGAAAATTAATGCATCATACATATACTGTATATTTATGTACCTACCTACAAGATTTTAAACTGCTTCTTTAAAAAAATATATGAGCAATTTTAATAATAATTTGTAAATAGTATGTACATGTACAAGGCGAATGAATACTTTTATCGTACTCCGTCTTATCATACCGGAAATAGACAGCTTGTTTAATTAAAAGATTTAACTAAATTTACAGCCAAAAATCTTTACGGTACAGGGGTTTATAAAATAATTGTAAACTTCTAATTCTCAAAAGAGCGATATTATTTGTAAGACTCAAATACTATTTGTATTTACTCAGTAATCAACTAATCAGTATCAAGAAAGTGTGGGAAAAATGGAGCGATATCTTTGTTGAAGATGTGACGTTCAACATACGTAAATACTGGGGTATATTCGGGAAAACAATTTATCAAACAACTTGGCAAAATACATCAATCATCTTGAAAGTTAATCATAATATGTTATCATTCTAATATTATGCGAGTTCATTCAACGCTATACGTCACCAACTCGACCGATCACAAACCTATGTTACCAAAACATTATAATATTTTATATTATACGTTTAATAAAATTGTCCAATTCTACAAATGGTATAATGAGCCATTTATAGACTGAAATTAATGTCAGAGGACCAAGATGATTTTTTTTAGTTCCGCATGTGTATTTTAAGATAGGTACCTACTAAAGGTATAACCTGTCTTGTATTTTAGAGTATGACATTTTATTACCTATAGGGTATGTACGATTTACGAGTTAAGTTGGATTAGTTACGTTTTAAGTTAAAGAAAGGAAATCTTAAAGCATTTTAATTTTATTCCTAAAATGACGAATTCCAAGTCAACACGAGACTCAAAATTATGATGCATTTTACCCTACAATTTAAATTTCGAAATAAATTCATCCTATTTATCATTTATCAAACAAACAAAAAAGTAGAGATAAGTTCATAGGTATAAAATTAAAATTTAATTCATTTTAAATTTGAATCTTCATATCAACGTTATTTAAAAGATATAAAAGTCTCTGTATTTTATTGATTTATAAACGAGCTATTAAGGTATATTCCACGAACATATACCTACCTAAATTATTTTTAAAATGAATGAAAGAAAATTATATATTAATATTCTTGAATAGTCGAGTAAAATGTCTCTGAAACATGATCGTCAACATCGTCAAGGTATACCGACGCTAGACGCATTAAAAAATGATAATCAATCAATTTCCATACGCTTCCGAAACTCAATGGTAAAATTACATCATATTATTTCATCAACAGGTATTTTTTTTGTTGGTTTTTATTTACGAGTTTTTATATAGGTATGTTTTATGTATCTGTTATTGTTATTCTTTTTACTAAATTATAATATCTACCACGATATTTAGTTGCTTAATCTAATAACGTGAAATAATTCCAGTGAAAGAAACTCTACGTCACTGGAATGAGTCTAATTTGAATTACCTACCTATTGCAAAAATTCAAAATTAACTTCCATATCCTGAACGAAAGTAACGACAACCACATTATAAGATCCAAAAATAATTTTCTCAAAATTGTGGACGAAAATAACCACAACATAGCGGTAACAGCCTTCAAGTGTGTTAAGTAACGGACCCCGAATAAAAACTTAATATGAACGAAGAGCTTAATATCTGAATAATAAGGATAATTATTAATCTGAACACCTCCGGATGCTCCAATTGACCTGAACATTTTTTGAAAAAAATCGTAAGCCCAAAAAAAATACAGACGGACATAGAACCTCGTCCTTTGTTTTTGGAAGTTGCTGAAAATTGAAAAAATCGCAGGTTGGCATCGCATGTATGGGTATCGCAGCAGCACGCCGCAGCCGGCGCAAGCCGCCTCACCGATTACATCAGACCCCGGCGCGTGCCTAGCGAACCGCCAGCTATATAAATATCGCAACACGGCTACCCAATTCATTCATCAATTGAATGTTATAGATGATCAGTCGATATTAGCTTGTGGCAATGATCTACGCTCTCATGCATTTACCTGAATTATTTACTCTCAATCTTGTTTACGATCAGTGGTGGCATAGTGATAATTGTTGTGACAGTAATTCTCCGGACTTCGAACATCAGCAGAGATAACGCATATAGCTGCGATTATACGCATTGATTAATATAAGGTAAATATTTCATTAAGTCAGTGTAAAGTTAATGTTATAAACGCATTTTCGATGATGATTGATGAATCTAAATTGTAACATAAAATAATTTTTTTATACTTTTTGTGAATTTTATTCTAGAAAATAATTTCAATAATATCCAAAACTAAATATTTAATATTTTGCAGGTCATACAAGTGACCTTTAGTTATCTTTAAAGCCTATAAATTGCGTCAACAATTGTTCGCGATGATTTCGACTATCGCAGTAATTCGTTAAATTGATGCGATAACTTAAAACTTCCAGTATATTGAACTTACAAAAATATACTAATGATGTCCAAATATCTGGCAACTATATTTGAAGATATTAAAAATTATATAATTTATTCAAATCAAATTATTTTTTATGTAATTTCAATAATAACACAAATTCAGTAAAAAAAATTTTAACATCCAATATTTTTAATAAAGTTTGAAATTTTATGAAATTAAATTTTAATAAATTGTGTTTATTTTTTTCAGTTGTAAGAACAGCTTAATATAAAATTAAACGTATTTAAGAAACTATAATCACTTGAAAAGTGAAAAGAAGATTACGGATTACCTTTACTTAAAAGTATAAAGACAAAAGAAGCACGATGACGTCTGTACAAACGCCACCCGAAGTGAATATGGGCGCGATTGATATAAAACCAGACTCTAATGACTTCGATATGATGGCATTAACCATGGCAGCCTTACGACTAGTTAACCCATGGAGTGTAGAGGCTAAACCAAAATGGTCAGACAGAATAGAGCCAGGCACCCCCGAGGCGAAAGACCGAGTCATTTCACTCGCTGAAGTCTCTCTACACGACACCATGCAAGACTGCTGGGTCGTTATCTACGACCGCGTCTACGATATATCAACATTCCTCGACGAGGTTAGCATCAATTTAAAATACATACATTATTATTCTTTAGTTTAGATTTCTATTATAATCAAATTGAATTCCCAAATATAAATCAATTTTAGTATGCCAAAAGATTATATTTAAGCTTTAAAATTTACTAGTAGGCATTCAAAGTAGTCAAAGACCAAAGCAATGAAGAATGTAACTTTCATCAATATCTAACCTAGAATTTTATTTTTAGCATCCTGGTGGCGCCGATATAATGTTGGAGTATGCCGGCCAAGATGCGAGCACTGCCTTCCGAAGTTCAGGGCATTCGAAAATAGCCACCAAGGCTCTGGACAGATTCCTTATGGGAGAGTTGCCCATGCATGAACGCATGTACCGACGCCCAGGAGGAATGCGGCTTAGTGATATCCCCGAATAAACAATATCACATTGAACATGAACATTATCTGCTATGTGCTCTATTATAGTGAACATTATTTAGGGTTCTTGTACGCAAGAGAACAAGCCCGCACAAGTGCTAATGTGCTCGTTGATAATAAGTTATTTTTCGCAAGTCATAGGCTAGGTCATAACGGCATAAGATATTAGTGTAATAACCTTAAAAGCTAAATTATTATTATTGTAGATGTGAATATTGAGTTAACCTCGCTGATTGCGGCGACATAAGTTTTGATAAGCGTGTGGAGAGACTTTTTAGAAGTATTAACTAGGAAGTTTTTCAATGTTCACAAATGATTGTATCCTTTGTGCATTTAAATAGATTAGTTGTAAGACTTCACTACAGTATTAAACTGAGTATATATTTTTGCTTGATACTATAAAGTATGTGGCACAAGTTCCTATTATTATTTCTAGTTATATGTACTTTACAATAAACGTTTTCTACTGATTACGATTCTTTAATTATCTTTATTTCCGAACCTCTGACGATACCCTATTTATCTGACATAGTCGTCTGCGTGATTTAATAGAAATAAGTCATGGATAATATGTTAAGCTTTATTTCGTAAACTTACATGACGTAAAGCTGCATTTTGATTTTCCTTAATATGATAAAGCTAAACAATATAATATAAACAAATATATTGGTTTACAGAAAAATAACATTTCACTCAATAAAAGTATCGACATATATTTTGGACGTGTTATGATTAATATTGATAAATACCTAGTTAAAATAACATTATTTTTCTTTAAAAATACATATAAGGTTGAGAGTAAATTGGAAGCAATATAAGCTTTATACCTTGTAAACATCCAGTATCTCTTCTGTTCATACTTTCTTATCGGACCTGAAACAAAAAAAATATATATATTGTGACCAATTATATGGCTACGAAACCTTTAGAAGGTTATATTAATTACTTACATAATTGGTAAATTCCTACAAATTAACCTTTAAGGAGATAAGCCTCTTGACTACCTCTAATTAATTATGATTACTGCAGAAGTATCTAAACACCAACAATTACTTGGTAATCCTAAACACCTGATAAAGCTAAATTACCAGATCCAATAATAATAATGTTAATCTCATGTATATATCATGTACTTCAAAGCACGCGAAGTAATCGGAAAGATACAATTAGTTTATTTGATCATGAAATATAACTCAGATGTATACCGATTTCACCTCTTCAATCTGTCAAAATTATGCATCGCTTTGCTGTATTTAACCGTAGTAAGAGAACCTATTATTTTACCGACATATTAGTTGTGTTGTTTAACGAATGTTCCTATGACGAATAATTTGGTTGAGCATTTGATACCTTCTAATCGCTTATCCAATTTAAGGTTTTTGATTTGGTTTGGGTTGCCAAGAAATATTTTGGAAACATATAAGAAGTGACGATATCACCATTATTTTTTGATCAGGCCAAAAGTGATATTTTTTTCAAGTTTTTTTTTTCGTCGTATCATATGAAATGCTCAGTTACCCCTTAGGCCTTGATAGATTTAAATAAAAAAATATCAACTTTGTAACTCGTCGCACAACGTATGACTATTTGAAAGTGATTCACGCTTTGCGTATTATCTCTTGTAAAATTACCAGACACTTCGGCTACTGGATGTCCTCCAAGATAAATTCATCTAATACAGGTATCCGCCATCTTAATTAAGTATTTATATAATATGTTGGGTCATATACCTAAGAAAACATTCTTGACATTGAACAACCTAACGACACTTTTATCATTATTAATGCATTTGTTTAGTCTATAGCTCTACATTTATTCTAAAGCTTTTTATTACGACTGAAGAACGAATTGGCTTTTCAGTCAGACCTACCGCAACTAATGCAAACGTTACGTACGTGTGTAATAGTGAAGCATTAAGATACGCATTCAACTGCACGCGTGATAAGAACCTAAAATACTTTGATACTAACATTTTGAGTCGAAAGTTTTAGGATATTGTTTCAATAATTGGATTTAAATGATAAAGTTCATAATATAACATAATAATAAAATATGAAAAGAGTTGTGAAGTTAACAAATAAAATGATTAGAAGGCCCATGTCTTCTTAATCAAACATCACGTGTAGATTTCATGATTGTACGGCTATCGAAAACTAAACTAACATTCTATATGTGAGACTAAAAACGTTTACTTTTAAATATGTATAATAAACATATTGCATGATCTAGATTCTAGATAAATGAGACAGAAGGTGTGGTGGAAATCCGGTTTCCCAAGACCAAAGTACATAGGTAATGTGTATTTTATATACGTTTTCCTCAAGGATATCAATCTTAGCAGGAACTATAGAGTACGTATAGACCAATTGTTTTAATAAAGTTTAAATAAAATAATAAATAAATAAAATTGTTTTATTTCAGGAAATGTCCCTTCCCATATGCAAGTTACAAATTACAATCAAAATAAAATACAAAAAAATTAAAGACAATTAGAGCATCATTTATAGTAATTTATAGTAATTAAAACTTATTTGGAGTAATTGTTTCTTCGTAAACCAGCCTGCTAGAGAAAGATTGTGACAAAAATATTTATTTTTATTAATAACATCATTCTTCACATAAAAAAAATATACGGTACAACTGAACGGCTTAATATGTATGTGTCGTGGCCATATCGTAGATTTGCTCATTTAATGAAATGATTGATCATTTCACGAAATGGTCGCATTTCATGATGTAGCTAACATAGTTTGACCAGATCGTTGAATCGTCAACGTTTCATGATTTTGTCATCCACATTTGGCCAGATCGTATAAAATATACGGAGTGCATAAAATATTTAAAAAATATATCTAATAAATAAATAATAATAATAATTCCTTTATTTAACAAGACAGGATTATTACAATATGGTGTATTTCACAATATTAATTAATTTAATAATTTGATATTAATATACTTAATTATGAGATTCATGGGTTCCCGCACTAGGCGAAGCCTGTCCTGCGGGACCAAAAAACGATTAACAATATAATATAATTTATAACAGAGCGGCATAGAATAACAGAGCGGCATAGTAATATAGTACGATATTATACCTAAATATAGTTATATAAGATATCCGCAGTTTCCATAGTACTCGAAAGTCATGACTTTCTTCATAATAATATTGTAATTAAACGAATTATAAAGTTTTTAACTGCGAATAATAAAATTTTCGCCAGCGGCCGCCGTCTTCACACATAAACACAGCGCTTGCAGCGCCTCTACCAATGATTAATGTAACTACTTTACGATATGATCAAATAATTTTGATCATTTCATGAAAAAAAACACGCTTTTAGTTGCCCATATCGAGAAACGATTTCTTATTATTATTGATCTGCTCGAACCACATCATGATATGGCCAATAGACATTCAACCATTTTATGAAATGCGAACATTTCGTGAAATGATCAAGCATTTCATAAAATGAGCAAATCTACGATATGGCCACGACATATGTATTGCAAGTCATGGAGTAGCCGAAGCGTATACGAAGCAAAAGATTACAATACATATTTGTCATCATATTGTTATTTTACTTAATCATCCGATTTAATAGTTGTGTCTCTCAACTGTGCACGGATTTCACCTCCGACCTGCACGTAACTGGCCAACCCGTAGATAACGTATCAGCTTAATTCTACAAAGTTATGAACGGAAAAAACAAAATTTAATTTGAAATCACCTTTGCTATTACTTTGGCGCTTGTAAACTTTCTGTAACGTATTAATATTCTTCAATGTGCTTCATTAGGGCCATAAATAATTGATATTGTATATATGGTATTTACCATTCTCTTTGGATTATTTCAGTACCTGATCCATAAAAAGTATAAATAACGTCTCGTTCGATTTTATCTTTAAAATCTCTGACAAAAATAAAATTGAGACATAAATAGCCTTCTTAAATAAATGAGTTATTTTGATCCCCTATTTTGAAATCAAATACATTTTTATTTTGGATATATTTCACAATATTAAGTCAACAATTCGAGTGGTTGAAGTCCGTTGATTTGAACTTAGATGCGCGATCCCACCGCGACCGCTGAAAAGGGCTCGACTGAACACAGTGGAATTCAGTGGGTTCACTGCGCACTGGGCAATGGAAATTCGTAACAATAATAAAGTTTAGTAATAATTGTTACTTTACTACTTATTTCAAGAACATAAATAATAAATCTATTTATATTTCTTTCATTTTCATTACTTGTAGGGTAAATAAATATTATGTATATACCTACATAATGTGATTTTTAACTTCCAAGTTAGTAATAACACATTCATAAATCATATCAGTAGTACAAATAATAAATCTATGTTCGCGTTATTTTATGTCAATTGAAATTTGTAGTATATTTAACACATAAAAAAATCGCGAGTGGGTTTCAAATTTCAATAACTAGGTAATAATAGATAACAGTCGTAAAATCTTTAATTTATAAAGCTTTATTTAAATTTTAAATATATATAACTACTAATATTGATAATCCGAATGTCCGTCCGTCTATAATACCGGTCACTTCGCGGCTACACCCTTAAGGACCGATATCAATGATATTTTGAATTAAAATAATCCAGAAATCATGGTCAAACATAGGCTAACTTATAATTACGCCAAGCCAAAATAGTTTTATTTACATTTAAATTTTGTCCAAATCGTGAAGTAGGTACCTATACATATGAAATGGAAAAATAATAATTGGATATTTATAATTAATCGCTTTTTTATTACATTCATTCTATCACCAAATAATTTCATAGCGACGCAGACAAAATCCATTAGCGCTTTAACTGTTGGCTTAGTCATGGATCAAAATAAGTCATAAAAATATTTTCTAAATTATTATGAAATGATAATATAATTACTAGCGATTATCCTTATAAGAAGATAACTTTAAATATTCGTAATCGACGTAGGTATATATTTAAATCATAAGTCAAATACCGATGCATCATGTAAGTGCATCGGGAAAGTACGGATGCGGGGAAATTTCGGAAAATTGTCAACATCAGAGCCGAGGTTTAACTACTTATATAAGTAAGTGAAGGTATTGTATAAAAATATAAAGGTTTGATAATAATATAATTTTTATTTCAATCATACTTACGTATTCATTTCACATGTTGGAATGTAGGTACCGTCATTCAGAATTACCCAGATGCACTTTATTTTTTTACACATAAGTATTTCAGTTTTTTCTCAGTACAACCATATGTTAAAGCTAATAAAACTACTTACATATGTCTAAAAGACCTCCGCCTCCAACACCAGCGTACATACGCAGCTAACATCAACAGAAGCACCACGGCCGTGACCTGTATCGTGGATTCTTGCGGCAACCCGCACTTGGCCACCCTCACCTCGCCCGGGGTTACGGTCAGCTGTAATACATACCGTGTACGTTACAACCGCGACCCTTGGTTTGGACCTTGTTGAATAGGTTATGTTACATTGTTTAATAAGATGAAAAGCAAATAGAAATTCAAAGCTATAATGGGAGCTAAAGGTAATAGGTAACTGAAAAAAAAATCTAAAAATATTAAAAGTTTGAATTCCTACAATTCGTGGTATTAATATCCATGTAACATTTCATGAAATGTAGTTGTGTTTTAAAAAATTTAACAGAAATATCTAGCGGAATAAATACCCAAACTTTATTTGTGATATGGGGTCTTAATTATTTATTTATTTATTTATTTATTTATTTAACACTTTATTGTGCAATAAACCAGATACATAAAATAACAGTTTACATAAATAAACAAAAGCACAAAGGGCGGCCTTATCACTATGCAGTGATTTCTGCCAGGCAACCACGGGGAGAAGGCAAAGAAGCGAGATAATAAATTGAGAAACAGAAGAAAAAATTATTGGATTGAGTAGAAGTAATTATATAATACAATAAAATGCATATACAAGATACACACAACATACTATACATTATAATAAACTAATTATATTAATACAACTAAAGACACACATACATACATATTATATAATATACTATATACAAATACATACAAAATAGTAGTAACTATATAACTAAAAAATATATATAAATATACTAATACTAGGTACATAAATATAATATACTAATCCGAATTAAAAGCAGTTGAGAGATAATGGTTACGAATTTGATATTTAAAAGAGGATAGGGAAGGAGCAAGTCTAATTTTTAAAGGTAAAGAGTTCCATAACTTGACAGCAGAGACAGCGAACGAACCCGCGTAGAAATGAGTGCGTTGAGAGGGGATAGACAGAATACGTCTATCCACTGATCGAAGAGAGTAGTTTTCACAGTGTAAAAAAATGAAGTAGTTTTTAAGGTAGGAAGGAGAGGAGGGATCAAAGAGGATACGGTAGAGTAATTGAAGGCAGTGGAGGTTACGTCGGAGGCGAATAGGGAGCCACTTGAGCCGTTTGCGGTAGTCAGAGACGTGGTCGAATTTTCGAAGGCCAAATACAAAGCGAATTAAAAGATTTTGTAGACGCTCAAGTTTCTCCATATTCTCAACCGTAAGGACAGGAGAACACACATCCGCATAGTCGAGGATAGGGAAAAGAAGGGATTTAGCTAACATAATTTTAGTTGGGACAGGCAAAAAGTTACGTAGTCGCCGGAGAGTGCCAGAAGCCGCATACACCTTTCGACTGATATCTTGCAGGTGATGAGACCATGATAGCGTTTGGTCGAGTGAAATACCTAAATTATATTTCAAAGTAAAAACACAAACAGACTAACCAAATAGTACTTAGGGTCCAATCGATTCCTCCACGAAAAGGACGGCACGGTGTATTCAATGAACTCTATCTTATGATCAGGGCGTGGTACGAAGCTGTGTCGCACCAAACAGCTGTGGTGTGTGTGCGCACCAAACACCACACGAGGCAACAAGCTCTCTATTAAATATTCCGTCGATTCCTTGGATAAACAATCCCAACGCTCCTCGAATAGATTATTCCTCAGCGGTAAGGGCGCTGCGTCGGGCTCTGTGCAAATATTATCTGATTCCCTGTACAGCGGGTAATGCTGAAATGCATTATTCATTCACCTTTATCCGCATATATAACGTAACAAGCAAGGGTTATTTATTTCGATATCACTTTAAAGTTACTGTTAGCAACCCTAAATGTAAATCGCACAATATTTGAGGTTTATAAAAACTCGCTCGGCTATCTTTCGACTTCTTGTTATCAATGTTGTACATACTTGCAAGTTTTACATCTAGGTTAGGTACAACATCTATAATGTAAGTTTGAAAATCTTGATATTCTGCCTCCAAAATAACGGTCAAAATTGTGTGATAAACAATTAGGGGTGCTACAATCTAAGTTACATACATAAAAATATTGAATTAATACGTACAAAAATTTTTTTTTCATGCCTTCACTAAAATTAAATAATTTTAAAACTTATCACT
Source organism: Colias eurytheme (assembly GCF_061535395.1). Taxonomy (NCBI): domain Eukaryota; kingdom Metazoa; phylum Arthropoda; class Insecta; order Lepidoptera; family Pieridae; genus Colias; species Colias eurytheme. The sequence goes on along the minus strand of NC_142981.1, from coordinate 4,365,733 downwards.
CCTTCGATACTAAGACGGAATGTAATAGGAATGAAGATTTTACATGTTTGGCGACGAGAGGTAAGTAAGTAACATTTCTAAATAACCTGTCTTAAAAATAAGCATCGATATTATATTTTGAAACTATGAAACATCTTTGTGCATCTATTAGGCCGCTAGATGACCTTAAATGTCCATGATAATAATCAATCATTGAGATCCGATTTCACCGACAAGATACTTAACCGACGATTAAACAAAAACATCTGTATAGCATATCAATTTATAATTATTGTGAACTTTAATTATTATGTACTAGGGAAATCAGGTCGAAAACCGGCCAAGTTATAATAAGTGCCATTTATATATATTTTTAACATAACGAAAATAAATATAAAGTTCATGTTTTGGTTGCTTTTTTTGTTTTCTTTGATGCACAGAGACTATCCCCATACAAAAAACGTTTTAAATATTTATAGTGATGTTTGAAGTTATTATTATAGTATTACAATTATTGTACCTACTGTACATTGCGTTTGTACATGAAATTGAAAGTACAAAATTTTACAGAAATCACTTAATATTGAACCTTTTCGTATGGTTTTAATTTTTAACCAGTTACTTACTAATTTTTAACCAGTGGCCCGAAAAATTCTAAGCAGACTATTAAACCATTATTAAACTTATTTTCTGCTCGCGAGTTTACTCTCGTAATGCAACTATGTGTACTTTTCGATCTATGATAATCCCAAACATTGATGTAATAAAATGTTACTTATTAGTTATTTATATGTTGCCATAAAAACTGTATCATACTCAGTGACTAATTCTAAAAAAGATGGTTTCGTTTTGCGAATAGCGAGCCAAATAACGAACACGATTGTGTAAATGCAGTTTAATAGAAAGCATGAAAAAAGTAATTTCAATTAAAAATATTAATACTTTAGAATTATAATTACATACATACTTGCATCAATATTGGCCTACTGTACTTAGGCACTTTAGCTTTTCCTTTACAAAGTGCTGAGCCACTGCTGCATTTTAATACATCTAAAAATAACACTTTAAATGTCATTGACCTCAATTCAATATTAATAAATGACATCAGAAACACATATTATGTTCAATATCTATCATAATGATATTAATTTACCATTAAGTTATCTTTGAATTTCATAATAATATATTGTATGGCAGTAATAATGATTCAAAAGTAATCCATGACCTGCCTCAATTATAAATAATATGTTAAACTTTACTAAATTAAATTATTATTACACCACCATTTCTATCCACTTCAAAATTATTGTACCATTCATTTGTTCACTTATGATTAGTTTCAAAAGTATAACTTGTAAATTAATAAAATAAAAACATTATTTATATTGTTAGCTTATTTTTTTTTTTTTTTTTTTATAATAGAGCGGGTAACGGAGCAGGTGGGTCACCTAGTGAGGTGATCACCACCGCCCATGAGCACTCACAAAGTTACCTTTGTGAGACTGTTACCGACTTTCGAAGGTGGGTGTAGGCTCTCTTTTTAAATAAGTCCATGTCATATAAGTGCGGGAATACCGAACTTGGTAGACTGTTCCACAGGGTGGTGGTACGTGGAAAAAAGTGACGCGAGAAGCGTACGGTACTCGTTCGCCAGCGGTCCAAATGATGTGCATGGAACTTGGCTTTGTGGCGGGCGGTGCGGTGATGGAATTCCGCAGCAGGTATGAGCTCGAATAGCTCATTTGAACACTCCCCATGGTATATGCGATAGAAGACACACAGCGAGGCAATGTCCCTACGCAAAGCAAGAGGGTCAAGCCGATCGCTAAGTCTTGGATCGCCAATCATTCTAATTGCTCTACGTTGTACGCGATCAAGTGGAAGGAGTTGGTAAAACGGGGCACCAGCCCAGAGATGTGAGCAGTACTCCATGTGTGGCCGTATCTGAGCTTTATAAAGTAAAAGAAGATGATCAGGCTTGAAGTACCGCTTCGCTCTATTAAGGACGCCCAGTTTTTTAGAAGCTAGAGAAGCTTTACCTTCCAAATGATCGCGAAACTGAACATCATTAGAAACATTGACGCCAAGAATTGCGATGCTAGGCTTGACGCTGAGGGGAGTGTTCAAAAAGAGGGGAGCTGATTCAAATGGCTTTTTTTTGGCCGTAAAAGCACACAGTTGCGTCTTAGCGGGGTTAAACTCGACGAGGTTTTGACGACCCCACTCTGAAACTTCTCCCAAAAGAGTTTCAATTCTCAACGCCAGAGTGTTTCTGCACTCATCAACAGTTTCTTGCGAGAAGTTAGCATGGCCAGTGTAAGAGGCGTCTCCAGTACTATCATCTGCATAGCAATGAATGTTACTAATTTGTAACATGTCATTGATATGCAGAAGGAATAGTGTGGGTGAAAGAACACAGCCTTGGGGGACGCCAGCGTTCACAGGCATAAGATCCGAGCTCGATCCGTCGACCAAGACCCGAATATTTCGTGCTGCAAGAAAGCTGGCTATCCATGTGCGTAACTTCTCGGGGAGTCCATATGATGTAAGCTTCGAAAGAAGAGCCCGGTGCCACACCCGATCAAAGGCTTTTGCGACGTCAAGACTAACGGCTAGTGCCTCCCCTTTACTCTCAATAGCCGCAGCCCATCGGTGGGTTAGTAAGGCCAAGAGATCACCAGCTGATCGTCCATGGCGAAAGCCATACTGATGGTCACTGATCAGCTGGTTCTCCTCTAGGTAACCTAAGAGCTGACGGTTGATTATGCTTTCCATGACTTTTGAGAGCAAAGAGGTAATAGCAATGGGCCTGTAGTTAGAGGGGTACGATTGATCGCCTTTCTTAGGGATCGGGTGCACTGCGGCGGTTTTCCACGAAGCAGGGGCAATGCCGACATCATACGAGTGTTGAAACAAGTGTGCAAAAACGGGAGCCAATTCTGGAGCACACGTTCTCAAGACAATTGCAGGGATACCATCCGGGCCACTCGCTTTATGGGTGTCGAGAGAGAAAAGTACTTTTCGCACTTTACTTTGTGTAAAGCGCACATCGGACATAAAGTACTGGCACCGCGAGATGGTAGGCGGTACCTTTCCCCCATCTTCCAAGGTGGAATTGGACGCGAAGAGAGCGCCCAATAGGTCGGCTTTCTCTTTGGGCGAGTGTGCCAAGGTGTCATCTTCCCGTCGCAGAGGTGGGAACGTCGGCTGACAGAAGTTTCCTTGGGCGGCTTTAGCAAGTGACCAGAAAGCTCGGCTACCAGAAGGGTAGCGTGTCAGTTTCTTGCCAATGCCGCTTATAAACTCGGACTTTGCAATGCTTATTTTCCTTTTGTAGTGTCTGGAGGCAAAGTTATATTGTTTTTTAAGAGCACTGGTATTCGGATCCTGTTTTAATAATGCGTCTGCCCAATTACGGAAACATTCCTGCTTCTGGCGAAAAGCCACTTTGCAGAGATGACCGTACCAAGGCTGAGACTTGCCGCCGATGGGAACTACAGAACTCGGTATGAAAAGTTCCATTCCCTGCAGTATCACATCCGCGACAGAGTCAGCATAAGCACTAGGATCGTGTGCAAAACAAACTTGCTTCCAGGGGTAGGATGAAAAGAACTCCCGCATCCCATCCCAATCAGCCGCTCTGTAGTGCCAAACGCGACGGCAGCCACCTGATCGGGGCCGCCTTGAACGCAAGATTGACACCACACTGCGAATCAGGCAATGGTCTGATGTGCCTAGAGGGGCGACTATATCGACCCGATAGTTATCCGGATGGGAGGTGAGCAGGAGGTCTAGCATGGAAGGAGTATGGTCCACGTTATCAGGCAGCCGCGTGATCGAAGCCACCAGTTGTTTTAGACCATTAGCCAATGCAAAGTCGTAAACTGATCTCCCTGCATGGTCAGTAAGCCGTGACCCTAACCATTGAATATGATGGGCATTAAAATCGCCTAAGACGATGATTTCAGCAGAGGGGATCTGTTCGAGTACTGCGTCAGCTGTGATTTGAAGGTGCTCCATAAGCCGATCGGTTTCAGCATCACCACTATGCGACCTGTACACGCACGCATAGACCCGAGGATGGTCATTGCAGTCTATACGAAGCCAGAGAGTCGACAGGTTAGAGTTGACGGGATTGTTGATGCGACGACAACTAATATCTTCCTTTACAAAAACACATACACCAGCTTTAGGAATAAAAGTGTGCTCCAGTTTGTAACCTGGGTAGTGAAGGTATGATGTGTCAAGAGGAGGACGAATTTGGGTCTCTGTCAGAAATAATAAGTCTGGCTTTGCCGTCTCTAGCTTCGCTGTATAGATCTTCGCTTTTAGCGTCTTAGCTGTATAGATTCTGCATTTAACTGCTTAGCTTTGGATAAATCAGAATAGTTGAAAGTTGTAGTTACAAACATGTACATCCAGATGATGAATAAGTCAACATTTCATTAGCATTTTGTACATTATCAAACTACATAATATATTATGGCATACATAAATACCTACCAGAAATTCTGTTAATCTCTGCTACAGCCCTGGAACAGAGAGTGCATCCATCACCCTCCATAGCCATAGAATTGATCAAAACAAAGTGATTTCCCCGGACACTTACTAAATTCACAGGCGGAGAATTTAATTGTTCCTCAAATCTTTTTGCCAAGTGTGGAGTTATCCTAAAAATATTGTTCATTTAGAAATGTATATTTAAAGTAATATATTAGCATATACATATGTGCCCATGCCATAAGAAAACTTTATTAAGCAAATTATTTATAAATGGGTTGTATATAAAGAGTAGAATAATTAATACAGATTGTCTAGTGTGCATTAGGTCAAACAGATGGTATAAAGCTCTGTGCAAGTTTTGTGTGTGGTTATTTAAAAAAAAGTGCAATAGTAATAATTATATTTATCATTACATATAATGAAAACCAATATCATGATTTCCAACAACTGTATACATAGTGGTACCCTCAGGTGTTGCAAATAAATTATGAAACCTCTCCACATACTCATTGAACTCATTTTGTGAGCACCATTTACCTTCATCAAATAAATCACCTGAAAAAGTTTGTATAATTCAATGCCTGCTTTATAATGATAATAAAAATTAATATATATTATATTGTATTTTTTTTATAGATACCTAAAACAAATACTAATTCTGGTCTGTGAAGAGTCATGGCTGTTTGAAATGCACGATGCATTTGCCACTCTCTTCTCCACTTATCTAACCAATGACCATTCCGAGAACCTAAAATATGAATATCTGCAATAACGAGGGCATACACTGGTTCCACATCTTTGGCTTGTTTTTTTTCGAGTTTCGGCCAACCACACTGAAAGAAGTACATATACTTTAAAATAATACATAATGAATGATGATACTATAAGTATTAGGTGCTAGATTCTGAGCATACCTGTACCTGTGATACATAATATATAAGATATTCACAATAAATGTAGATGAAAAGCAAACCTAAAATAATTCGCGGAAATATTTTTCTTCTAAGAAGACAAAGACGCCTACTAAAATATATTAGACCCATTATTAAATTAATTAAATTATGTATATAATTGTTTCATGTGTTATTTAGTTGAGATAAGCTTTAACAAAATAAAAGTGTTCATTTTTGAAAATCCAAGTGAAAATCCATTATTAATAAAATATTTTAGTGTCAAATTACCCGCTGTTATGACTTTTTATTTTTTTACCGTACTCGGTAATACCAGTTAAAAAAATCCTAGGCAAGTAAGTTCTAATAAAATTATAAAATAATATACTGTCGCATATCTGAAAGATTTTTTAGCGAATGGCATACTAAAATATTATTTAGTGGGTACCTATACTTCTAGGAATATTGTATTTAGGTATTTAGGGAAGTGATACCTAGTCAAAGGACGTGCATAGAACCACAGAACTATATCGAGATAGAAGGAAAGAGTGTATACGTAACTCGCGTGGCGAAAAGAGGATAGATCATCTTCTTTGCTCGCCACGATGCTCAATCCGCTCTCGACCACTCTCCGTGTGTGACTCGTTGATGAACTGTGCAAACACCACCAAAAACGTTGAAGGTGTCAATAAAATTAATATTTCCTTTCACCGGTAAAATCGATACCTACTGAAAACAGAAAAATGATAATTATTTTTTAATCCTATAATATTATTGACGAAAGGGATGAATTTTAGTTAGGTACATATGTCGATGGTTTAAAATATATTTACTACACTTATTGCAAATTTGTTTCAGTTTTCCGAAAGATCCTCTTGTGAAAAATAAATGGATTGAAGCAACGGGTCGTAAAAACTGGTTTCCTACGAAACAGCGTCTTTCCAAACTATACAAGGCCAGTACGCAACGGTGTGAAACTAATCACGTATAGTTTGGAAATAACTTTTTTACAAAGTTCTTCCAATCTATACAACAGCAGTACGCAAATACTCGCGTATACTTTGTAGTGAAGTAAGTAAGAATAGCGCTCCAAAATATACAGCGCCAGTACGCATGCGGACTAATCGTGTATGTTTCGGAGTAAGCGCGGCGTCTTTCCATTGCTCGCTTTTATATTATTGTGTTGCTGTTTTGAAATCTATTATTAAAATGCATGTGTGTTGTGTATATAATGTTGCGTACTGATCCTATATTTTTTGTATCGAGGATGCTTGTGTCTTCGTTCCCGACTATACTGCACGACTTACAATTGACAATAGTGCTAAAATGTAAGAATCTAATAAGTCCAGAAGAAGACGGTTGCAAGGCGTCGGAGCCCCGCGGGGCTCCTTTTTGTGTGTAGTTAAAAAAAACACGAACCTAACCTAACCCATAGGTAACCCTTATATCTGTTACCTATTTATTTTTCTAAGCTTACCTAATAATATTTTATTCCATATTTTACTGAATCAATCAAGAAGAATAAAAGTAGATAGATATAGCTGTACAAGTCTTTGATTGCCTATATATTTATTATTTCGCTCAAGCGTAAGTGGTGTAGTAGCTATATTTAACTGATCGTGTATAGTTTGGAACGAAGAAGCAAGCATCCGCATATATATTGTAATAACAAACTTAAAAACAGCATTACAAAGTATACACGAGCAGTTTCCTATGGTTGCGTTCTGGCTATGTATAGTTTGGAAATACGCTACGAAACACAGTCAGATTTGTTCCATACATTTTCACGAAGATTCGTTTACTGGCCCATCAAAGTTTCGGAGAATAATGTTAAGTGGTTGAGGAGTTCCATCCGTCTCCATCATTAGGTCAGCACCATGATACTAGAATTTTGTATTGTCACCTGACTTGCACATGTATGCAAACTTTCAGCTCAATAAGTTGAGTAAAACTACTTTAATATTCAATTGCAAGATTGCATTTGATCCGAACATACATACATACATTCATATACACATGCATATACAAACAGTTTAAGTTAATAAAAAGCTTGTAAAAATTAACATACATTTTTATTCTCATTCTTCTGTCAAGGTCAAAATCGATTCCCAATTCGATTCCATATAATGTTTTAACTACACAGAACAGTAAAGTAGCAGTTTGTTTTTAATGTTCTGTGTTTAACTACCTACTTATAGTTTCTATTCAAGAAGCTTATATCTTATACACTGGAGATTTCGGTATGAACATTTGACGTGTAACAAGAAAATTGTTGTGTTCTATCACTTTCACACCTAACTTGGTATTGCCACTATTAATACGAAGTTTTCCCAAGGCTACTATGTATGCTGTAATATTCTGTGCAAAAGGTTAGTTTTTGTACATGAGTTTGTTGATAAATTGCCAACAACGTCATTCAGAAGCATTGTTGGATGAGACAATTATTATTTATGCTAAATAAAATAAGTATCTGAACCAATTATTAAAAAGCGATACTCCCTGATTATGGGTAGTTACCATAATAAAATTGTAGCAACTCTCACTTTGACAATATGGCATAAGTGTCAAAAAAATTGCGTCGCTTCGAATATTTAAGTTAATATTGTTGCGTATTTAATAAATATTTTCCGAATATTAATAATGTATTGCATTGTGAAAAATTGCAGAAGTTTTTGGACACCAAATTCTGGCCTATAATTTCACAGGCAAGTGTATATTTACGTTATTTACAATATTCCTCAATACTCATGCATTTACCTGTTAAGAATCATTTTAATGGCAAAAATCGTCAAATTTATCATCATTTTACTAAGCAATCATGTTAAATAAGTTCTTTTCCTAATACTTTCATCATTTTTGAACAAGTTTTCAACAAACAAATTTAACAAGTAAGGTAACCATGATGATGGGTTTTTACGGATAGCGACGATAATATATTGCTAAACAATATTATGATGAACATTTAGAACACCATTTTAAAAAATTTTATACTAGTAATGAAACAACACACGACATCGGTATTGCACTCACATATTGTGGTTTGTTCTTTTTTACATTGAAATTTATACTTTTTAACCTAATATTTTTTTGTTTTACGTATTTCAGCTTTCCAAAAAATATATGTGCCTATCAAGGGTAAAATTACTGAGGATTACGACCCAGAAAAAAAATACTGCTATAAACAGTTTTAATTTGATGTTTTTGGCTTGAAGTTGACCCGTCGAAGCAACGCGTTTAAAAAGAAGATCTGAGTAACTTACAATTTGGTAAACAGCATCTGATGCAAAACACAACTTTCCTCTATTTACAAAGGATGTTAATGATGTATATCGGTTAATATCCAAGCTTTGTAGCCAAAAGTTATCAAGCGTTATTTAAAACTATCATTCTCTACCAATTAAAATTGTATGTCGTATAAAGGTGATAATTCTTGTAAGTTGACGAGTAATTATAATAAAAATACTGTTAAAAATATATGTCGTTATTATTTATAGACCATGATTTTTAGTTTTTTCTATTTCGAAAAATCCTGAATATACAAACCAGTGTGGTCACCCACAGAAAGAGACAAAAAACAACACTGACGTCATTCAAGGTTATATTTTCTTGTGACAAGTTAATGGTCATAGTGCAATCTCCAGTGTATTAGATATAAGCTTCTTGTTTCTATTTAGAGACGATTATTTTGACGTTGTGCACATCACTAAAAGACTCGAGTGAGGTCAAAGTACCTACGCAAAATGTTACACGCTCGGTTCTCATATAAATCGACCTATTTCCTTTTAACTCGATATAGTTCTGTGTAGTGTGTACTATCCTCCATGTGAGAGGACAGCTGATTATCAATGTCATTTGCGTAATTGACAGATGACAGCAGATAGTAGTGTTAAAAATGCGTCAAAGTCACATTTGTTTCCCAATTTGCGTTTATTTACAAATATTATTAAAAAATATTTAAATAGAATTAACGATCTTACCTGTGATATTTTTCTATATTATGTTGATAGTATCATAGTGCAACAAAAATGTCTGTTCATTGGAGTTCAGAGATCATGAAATGGGAATACAGAGAATTACAGGCTACGGCTATGTCCGTTGATTATTCAGGCAATAATGTGCTTTTAGCTGGGCGAAGATGGCTAGCGATTAAACAGCTAAGCATTGATGATGATACCGGGGACATAATCAAAAAATATCCTCGGCATAGTAAATACGACGCAGCAGGTGCTGAATGGTGTCAGACATACCCTGGACAAAAATTGTGTGCCATAGCGGTATGTAACCTAAATACAGAATAACTTCTTTCATAAAATTATTTACAATTTATGAATTTGTATTTTGTGTTCCAGAGTAATCAGCGAGTAGACATATATGAATGGCGAGCAGGCAATGACTTGACTTGCATATGTTCATTGAAAGGTCACACTCGTGTAGTTAGTGACACGCATTTCCATCGGCAGGATCATAATTTAATAGCCACATGCTCAATAGATACATTTACTCATTTATGGGATCTAAGAGATTCAAGGAAACCAGTTGTTTCACTTTGTGCTGTTGGTGAGTTACAAAGTATTATTTGTTTATCTTGTGCTATGTACTAAAATCTACATTGTATTGAGTATATCAATATTATTTTTAAAACTATAATAAAGGTTTTTATTGTTTGTTACAGCTGGTGCTTCTCAAGTCCAATGGAATAAAGTAGCTTCACATATAGTTGCCACTGCCCATGATGGTGATATTAAAGTTTGGGACTATCGTAAAAATTCAGCACCCTTGCATTATATATCAGCACACCTTTGTAAGATTCATGGCGTTGATTGGAGTCCTCACCATGAATATCAACTAGTCACTTCAAGTCACGATGGGAGCATCAAATATTTTGATATCAATAATGCTAGGAGGCCAGAAAATGTGATAATGACTAATTTTCCAGTATGGAGAGCTATATATACTCCGTTTGGTAGTGGGTTATTGACAATTGGTGTGGGGTGGGGAGGTTTACCCAGGGTGGAACAAGCTGGTGTGATTGGAATATGGATAGAAGGCACATTAACTCATAGGCTGGCTGGGCACACTGATACTGTTCAGACAATGGTATGGAGGCCCAATACCCTGCCTTCAAACTATCAATTAATAACTTGGGGCAGAGATCAAACACTAAGAATATGGACTATGCATCCGTCTCTTCTGAAAATGTGTTCCCATTTTCTTCCTGATGATGTAGAACATGAAGAAGATAATATTAGTGATGGTAAAGAAATCAGTTGATATTTTAAGTATTTTTTAATTTAATTCTATCCCATTTGTGCAGTGTGTAGCTTTTTTAAAGGGGATAAATTCTGATTGTTATTGAAATATGTAATTGTTAAAACCTCTTTATTTTATTACACAGCTTTTCATCTTCAATAGGATGGACTGTACATCTTATTATTAATTGCCAATGGCTAAAAAACTAAATTCTGTATAATAATGATGCATAATTTTCTTTGCTTTTAAATGCAGTCATATAATTCTAAACTAATTGTTTCAGCAGCAAGCTATGCATCTACCATAAGTTCAATGAATGACATGTCAATGAATGATAACAAAGGTCAGGAAATTCAAATGGTAAGTTAGTTTTGATAAGTGATATTCATTGACATAGTTTTAATTAATGAGAGATATAACTAAACAAACACTATTAATAATAAATCTTTATTATTAAAATAATAAGCAATCCATTAGAAAATGCTAGTAGTACCATCCTATTTCTATTTTTATTATTGTAATGGCAAGAAAACTATCTTACAATATCCCTAACACATCACTTTATAAGTGGAACTTTTTTTATTACTGTGTGTGTATACATAGCTCACTTGCACCTACAATGCCTTTACAATTTCGTATTTTATGTTTTAATTTGATTATGGTATTTAAAGTTAGTAAAAGTGTCATTATATGGCAATTCAGTCATTGTCGCGGACAATGGGCTAAGACGCGAAATGGACGCGTGCATCTTTCTAGGATATCAGGCACGCTTTCATCAAATGACAATAGCAAGATGAAAGTTCGCATCTTGCGTAAACAATTAAGGCTTTGTCAGACAGGACGCGTACTTAGCGCGCGTCAGAGCGTTAAGTTGACGCCGCGATATGACGCTAAGATGTGTTCTACTACCATCGTAGAATACCGTCAAACAGAGCGCCGGCGCTAGCAGTACGCAACGCTCTGTCGCGGCGTTAGGACGCTTTAACGTCGGGTGTTGTATTTTTTTACAAATTTTATTTTAGCGTCGGAGTTAATAGGCGTAAAATAATAATAAAATACTGCATAATGACCGAAAATTTGATAGAATTGGTTAGAAAATATCCATGCTTATATAATACGAAGGATAGTTCATATAAACTATAAAGATATAACAATGAAGGCAAAATTGTGGGCACAAATCGGAGAAGAAATTAATGAAACTGGTAAGTAAAAAATTCTTCCGACTCCGGAGTTAATATCGCTGTACCTTGTTTTGTTCGTAAGTAATAATTATGTAAACAACATGCAGCTTTAATAATATCAATTGCTGTGTCCTAACGCGCGCTAAAGCGTTCTGTTTGACGAAGCCTCGCGCGACGTTAAAACAGGACGCTGTAGCGCTACTACGCAGCGCTAAAATACGCGTCCTATCTGACAAAGCCTTTATAACCGTGCCCACGGAGCGGCAACGTCGCGTTATGCGTTTGACGTGCGGCCGTGAACAATAGGCCTAAGATTTACAAACTTTAACTATTAAACTTATAACTGGAAAAATAAAATTTATCTTGACAGAACAAAATTGTACATAAAACACCTACCTCCATAGATGAAGAATTTGAATCAATAAGGGAAATGGCCAATATTGAAGTAACAGATATGAATATTGAAACTCGCACCTGTCAGATACATTCAGAGCGCAACGGATACATTGCTAACTTGCAAGTTACGTTCCCGAGAAATGTGACAGAACAAACAATACCAAAGTTCTCATGGTTATCTGGAACAAATGTAGACAGCGTTACCACAATAAAAATATTGCAAGCTATTAACAGAACTGCGTATCGTAAGAAGAAAGAAGGCCAAAGATGTTTGCTGTATTGTTTGAAAACTTTGGCAACTTCAATAGATGAGGTATGGCTCAAAATTGTTCAAAAAAATCAAAAACATCAAGGAAATGATAATTTAAAGTCATTGAAAATTATCATACAATAAAAATATTTATCAATATATATTCTAGATTCCAGTGAAGTCATCCGACGATTCAGATTCAATGAAATCAAGCCAAAGAAGTCAGTCTGAGAGTGAAAATGCAGGTGACTCTTGCATCCCATTCCCTCGTACATGCAGCGCTAAATGGTGCGGTGTTAGCACACTAGTCGTATTCAATAGACCAGCCAATGCCCGGCGGTTATCTCTAAAACACGAGAGTGGGACGCCAAGGTCGATGTCGTCCTTATCTCTGACTCCAGGGCTGTTTGGAACTGGGTACAGTTCTGTGTCTCCACATGCTACAACTACTCCTTCGCCAACAAACGCCTCCGGTTTCCCACAGCTGCACCATAGGCACGCGTCGAATTCTATCACTACATTCTATTTTCAAGATCGTTGGGTAAGTGAATAATTTTCGAGTTAGCTTATTCATTTGTTAGGACCCTATCTAATTAAATAAATAGAGAAAAACCAAGGTAAAATTTATGTAAATGTCTTTTTAAACTCCTTGTAATATTACCTAGCAAAATATTTAGCGAAGTTTAATTCGACCGATTTTTGTCAAAGAGTTCAAACATTCACAATGAATAGTTCTGTAACATTGATTATCAAATAAGAGCTCTATTACATACACAGAAAGCTCAAAGTCGCCGAGCTGGCAGTATGCGCAGCCGCGGCAGTATATCTGGCTGCTCATCGCCTCGAGTCGTCCTGTACTCAGCTGACAGTTTATTCCTACTAAACAGAACACTTGCCGAGAAGTATATTATCAACCCTGATAATCCAGTTGGTAAGTCGCTTTGGATATCTCAACTTTGCATACCTTGTTGTAGGAATTAAATATGTTTTGTTTCGAAAACTTTGGGGAAAAACTACTCTTTGATATTCATTTATGCCTGAACTACCGAAATTGCGTGGATTTCGATTTCAAATTTAGCTATCTCTTCAACAATACTAGAGAGGGAATGAAATGGCAAGTTAATCGCATATATTTTTATTTTGTAAACTCGCAATTGAGTAAAATTTATGCATATCATAGGAGGTATTTGTATGGTAACCTATTTCACGATAACTTCAACAAGTATTTTAATTTTTAAAATTTTTTGCGAACATGTCCAATTATCCTGCCTTTCTACACAGGCAAGTTCTTTGAACTTAGCCTAAAACGGGTGCCACTTATACTTTTTTGTTTGGCAATAAACCTTTAATATACGTATGTATAATGTATATACTATATAAGCCTATGAAAAAAAGATAAGACAAACGTTATTATAATTATATATTTTCGCAGAAATGTGTGAACACAACGCAAAGGTATCAGCGGACGAAGGTGAAGAGGAGCTATCGCACACGTGGACGCTCGCGGCGCTGGTGGCGAAGGCGCTCAGCGTGCAGCCGGTGGACCACCTGATGTCCAGCGAGGAGACCATGGGCTGGGCGGGGCATCCGCTCTGCTGTAACCTGCTGCAGACTCTGTGAGTAAGAGAATTAAAAAAAAAAGACGGGTTGCACTCCGGGAGTGCCGGCAGAAGTGAAAACTTGATTATTAACGTTGAGCATGTTTCATATCCATCCGTCTTACGCTTTTTCGATCAGGTCACGTGTCCTGACGCGAGTTTAAGATTTTATACCCAACGCCGCTAAAGAAGTTTTCACTTCAAAAAATAAAAAATTAAGCGGCGGGATAGGAACCCGCGTCTTTCGCGTTACCGCAGCGAAAAATAAAGCATTTTAATGGTATATCCTCTCAAACTAAATATTAATTTCTGTGAGTATCATTTTGTGAAGCTGTGAAATTAAGACATTGGGCATCTTGATTTTGGACAAAAATTAAAAGCACAATGCAAATATATCCATGATTGATTTGCAATTAAAATAGAGTTGAAAACGATGCGATTTATTTGCAGTGTGTCATACCAATCATATATTCATCATCATTTAATTTTGTTTTTCAGAATATCGCATTATGCCAAATCACTCGATCTACAAATGGCGGCCATGCTTACTTGTGCCTTTGCGGTATTCAACGACTCAAGCAGTTCCAGTTCTCAATCCTCTATTAGTACGTCTAGTTATGTAAGTTAGGAAACATAAATTGAGAATTGAATGTTTTTTCAAGAATATTTAAACTTTACCTTTTATTTTATTCAATTTTAAAATGTTACATGTTACAATATGAACTCAAACTTTTATTTTAGGGTAATAATACATCACCGTACAACACAATAAACCAATACAGCGAGATAAGCGCTGACGGTTGGACACTGCCAAGTATATTGCGTAGTAACTCGTGTTCTGAAGCAGAAAATTTAAACACGGACTATTCTCTTATGAAGTCGGATAGAAACTCTGCCTGTGTGCTTGACGAGGCGACTGTACATCTTTACCATTGTTTCAAGAGAACGTATGCGGATGTTTTACATCGATGGCAGTTGTTATATAAACGCACTGAGGTGAGTAACATGTAAACCTATACTTCATACTATCTATACTAATATTATAAAGAGAAAAGCTTTGTATATATGGTTTTCAGGCATAAACTACTGGACCGATTTTGATGAAATTTAATGTATAAAATACGTTTTTAAGAATTATTATACATATTATGTTACCGGCAATGTATTTAATCCGGCATTGTATATAATTCGTAGTAAACGTAGTTATTCCGAAAAACGGTTGGAATGAAATAAATTATATTCGTCACATTATCTAGAAAATCTATACATTAAAATTAGGTAGCGTATCATCAATATAATATGTTGTACTGGACATTTACCCGCTTGCATTTCAAGAAATTTGTTTCTTATTTTGTTGGTCACCTAGTTAGAAAGAGACAAGTTGAAACGAAAAACGCTATCACTCGGACCGGTTTTTACGCCATGGTGCACAGTCTAGTTAATAGTTTAACGTCTTTGCTTAAATCGCTTGTTGCTTCGCTCCTCGCCAACTTATGTTTAAGATGACGGTCACGATGCGAATTGCGCGTTGAGGATCTTCTAGTGTGATCATGACGCGTTGTACATAACTTGTGTCCTAATTTTTCAGTCAATGACAAATGTTGGTATTCCTTATACAGGTGTAATCGTTAAGTGTGCACAGGCGATTATTCCGTAACTATTAACCTATTGTCGAGCCAATTTAATAGGCAACATTTGACGTCTATCAATTTTATCTTCATAGGGTGGTAACCTACTTAAAAACATCGATTAAAGTGAATTAATCGATACGGACTTGAAACATTTGTCAATCGAACTTGAAACACATGTCAATAATTTATGTTCATTTTTTCGATTTTTATTCCCAAGTAATCAATGCATTCGATTCTAGATATCAGATTTCGATTTTTAGAGTAACGTCTCTGGTATTTAAAAAGAAAAAAAAAGGTTTATTGACACAAAATTGTAGCGACGTCAGTTCTTTAAATCATAAATTGTTTATTATGTTTAGAATGGTTTATCAGTAAAATCAAATCCTAAAATTACTTGTATCGGTCATTATTATTATTAGACATCGGATTATATGCACTAACAAAATGCCAAAATATGCATGCAAATATGCACTAAAAAAGGCCGAAATATGCACTAAAAACGACTGATATGCCTAAAATATGCACAATACAAAATCAAAAAACCTTTATTAATTTTAAATTTAAATCAAAGATTGTACAAAAACAGTGAAATTTTCTTGAAATTAAGTATAGTTTTTGTGCCAATATACAATTTAGCATTTTAACCAAATTTTCGAGCGCAAATTTGTGACTTTTGTCACCTGCGAGCCCTGTGTTGCCACCTTAGACCTTTCCGGGCTAAATCTAGCCCTTTTTTGGAATTCAACCCGTGTTTTAAGTTTTTAGCCCCAAAAGGGTAATCTAACCTTATTTTTAATGGCTCAAAAATTACTTAAAATGGAGCCCATTTTGTAATTTTTTGCCATTTTACCATGCCAAAATAGGGTTGGTTTACTCGCTGAGCGTTCTGATTGGCTAATAAAGGTTAGTCAACCAATCAAAACTCCCGCTACTTAACGAAATATGCACGATTGGGGAAATAGGCTATAATATGCACTAACGCCGTTATTAGAGAGTTTTATGCATTTGCATATGCAAATATGCAAATGCATATAATCCGATGTCTAATTATTATAAATATGTAATCGTAATTGAAAAAAGTTAAGCAAATGTGCAGTTCTAACAAAACGAAATATCATGTTATTCAATGACGTCGTTACTAGGTTACGTTGTTGAATTTTGTTGAACTGTCAAATGTTGCCTATTAAAATGGCTCTACTTTAATAATGAGTATATATAGTGGATAACTTTTTTGGATATTTCCCGTTTTATTTTTTAAAAGTTATTATTGTCATTTTACTCATTAGGTAAAGGGCTTTCGATATCAGTTTAAAGTTTTATGATATCTGCAATAGTTACGGAATAATCGCCTGTGCACACTTAACGATTACACCCTGTATAATAAGAATTATGTATTGAACCAGGTAATGAAGTTGGTCCATTGCAAGTACGACATCCAGTACGAAGGGGAAGCGTGGGAGTGCGGGCGGTGCGGGGCGTGCACGCGCGGCGCGGGCTGCCCGGCGTGCCGCGTGGCGCTGCCCTGCGCCGTGTGCGCGCGCCCCGTGCGCGGGCTCGCCGCCGCCTGCGCGCTGTGCACGCACGCGGGACACGCAAGGCATATGCTCGCCTGGTGAGTGGGAGATTAAAGCAAATTCTATTTACATACCCTTAGGGCATTGAGTTACATGTACTACGTACTAGAGGACATCGCGTCTACACTTTTTTTAACACGAGTTAGAGTCAATCGTCTCAAACTCAGTTTTTATTTGTTACATTGATTAGTTTTAATTGATAAGTTTATTCATATTTTTTTAATAAGTTATACAATATTTATTTGTTACATTGATTGGTTTTAATTTTTAAGTAATAAGAGGCAGAATATCAACAAAGTGTAGGACTCACTAGCCGCCCCGCGCCGCCGCGCTTGTCGCACAGATTTTGTCCGTGATGCCCTCTCTA
The DNA here is from genome assembly GCF_061535395.1 of Colias eurytheme. Classification (NCBI taxonomy): domain Eukaryota; kingdom Metazoa; phylum Arthropoda; class Insecta; order Lepidoptera; family Pieridae; genus Colias; species Colias eurytheme. The sequence goes on along the minus strand of NC_142981.1, from coordinate 4,348,114 downwards.
GTAATAATACCTCAATGCCTTAGGGCCGATTTTTTAATGCTTGGTTAAAAGTTTAAAACTCATCCGTCCAATAAAATATTACACAATAATATTAAAATATCACGTAAACTGTCAAATACGGGCAATTAGAATACGTTTTTAAAATGGTAGTTTTATACATTATTCGACGAATAAGTTTTAATCAAGGATTGAAAAATAGCCCTTAGAAGAGTACAGATTTGAATCGACGTGCGGATGTTTTTACGCACCCGCGCACGTAGTTGCGTCTTGTGGATTTAGGTGATTGGATAGAGCCCCGCATCGCGCAGCATACCTACCGCGAATACTTCTTATATATCGTATGCGTCTTATTCATATCGATATGCGTAGAAAACACGCACAATCACATAGAATATACATCCTCTCGCGACACATAGATTTGAATAAATCGAATCGGAACGGCTGTCTACGAAAAGCTACTACGCGCATTGCGCGTGTTGCCCGTACGACGATGCAGTCATGCGGTGCATACCGTAAGTACTCGCATGATATTAGGATGATCGCCTGGCGCCCCTTGCCATCAGGAATTATTTTTATTGCATAAATGATTATTATGCATGTCCTTATAGATTCAGATTATACATGCAAAAGTAACTCTGTTTATTCTTTGCGCTTCACATAAATAATAGGTGCTTTGGAACGGCACCAAATATGAAAAAACTTGTGTATTTGTCTTGTGGAAATGCTAAGTGTTTAATTTTTTGTTTGCTCGGAGCAGCTATAAAACGAAATGACTACGACTGTTGCATTATATCTATAGTTCAATTTATCAAGTATGTATATCCTATTTTTCAAGTTGGATGAAACTGCTCAATGTGTTTTATTTAAAACAGTTCAGAGTATCCACAGCGGACAAACGTACGTGCCATGAAAATTATATGCAAAACTAGCTTTCCGCCTGCGGCTTCGCTCGCTTTGTCTAAAACCTAATAAATGATATACTACCTTCCTTTTGAATCACTCTATCTATTACAAAAAACCGCATCAAAATCCGTTGCGTAGTTTTAACGATTTAAGCATACATAAGGACAGAAAAAGCGAGCTTTGTTTTATACTATGTAGTGATAATCAAATTGAATAGATCAAATCAGAGATTTCTCCTGTCCTTTTGGGCTACTTATCCTTTCTCAATGTAGCTTACTAATTAATGTCTTCGACTCCTAAATTTACAAAACGCACGTTGTTACCTCGTGTATCTTAGAATTATTCTTTTCTATCTACGTTCTTAATTTCTATCCAACATAATATTTTGGAAATTAAAATCATTGTTTATTGTTAATTAACGTTCAAATATTTATTCTAGGTTCGCGCAACACGATACTTGTCCAACGGGGTGCGGCTGCAAGTGCGTAATGGAAGGAAATTCGGGATGGAAGGGCGTTAAATACGGATGAAAATAATTTTGCCTGCCTGCCTATTTGTATATTTCGTTTTAATTTATAGCAAAGCTAGAGGGAATTATATAAATATTATTTATAACAAAGACTGTAACATACAATTTTACACTGAATAAAAACATCTCAACTTTCAATCAGAACTTTATTTAACAAACTTCGTAAATTACATTTTTTAAATAAATTAACTGTGCAATGAGTATCTTAGAGTAAGTGAGTTTAAAAGTAGGTTTTATCTTAAAATTTTAACACTATCATTAATGAGTTCTTCAGTCTCATTGAAGCATTATAATAATAAAATAAGAACACAGAGTACTTATTTATGAAGGTCCATATATTTTCTGCAAAATTCAATTGATATATATGTAAAAACATTATAAAGGTAAAGAAATTACAACAATAAGCAAAATATAAACAACAAATATAGCTCGTTAATTTTTGTTGTTTCTAAATAAAAAAAAATAGGATTTACAAAACAAAAAGCCTTCAAAGATCCAATCAAAGACAATGAATTATAAAAGCAAAGAAAGGTGCCAATTGCATACAAGTTAATAATAACTTCTAATATAAATGACTGAGTCTTATTGCCTTTGATATTCATATTAATTCTAATCGTTTGTGCTTTAAAACGCTTACAATTCTTAAATGGCGTTTTAATTATCAGGTACAAGATGTAATCGCAGACATAAGACAATAACCAAATCTGATAAATGTAATAACAAAGGATACCGTGAACAAAAAGTTAATTTTAATCAACTATCTAAATATTACATTTGTCAATTAACTGATTAGGTTTACAAATGCTTTAAACGATAACACGATACAAAAACAAAGCCAAACCCATTTGTTTTAAAAACAATCTATTTAAACAAACGGCTATTTAGTACCTATAAAAAGTGAACGCTACATTTTCCTATGTTTATACAAAATAGGCACCATTTTTATTCAATAAGCGAACTACTTCTAAATAAAATTTTACAAACTCTAAACTTAAAAATTACACGAAATTTACATTAAGTTTTGATTTTAGACTATGTAGGTAAATAGAAATTCTATTGTGCGAGCGATTTGTGTATTGGACTTAATCATTTTCTGTACCTTATCACTTGATTTCTATTTTATTAATATTTTTAGGCTAAATAGATAGATAGAAGTATGTATTTTACGAGAAACTAAACGAACGCGTTAAAAACAAGAAAAGACAGTCCTATCTATGATAATGCAATAGATACTTGCGGAATACAATATTATACATATCATCATTTATAACAGGCATTTCTTCTACATTTTAAAAGTCACAAGAGATAAGAAGTTATAACGATATTCTACATAAATATGTCACGTTATACAAAATAAAGTCAAATGAAGGCACAGAAGACGATTACATTAGGTAGGTACATTTGGCTAAATCAGACTGTCTTTGTTCTAATGACTACATACCAATATGTCTATTTAAATATTAACTAAAAACCATGCACGACGAAATGAGATGAGCGGTCGTTTCTCAAAGACGAGTCGTTCTATTGTAGCAGCTAAAACAATAACAATTGTTAGTTTATTATTCATTCCCCATCTACATAATATGCGTCTATGTAAAAAAAACACAACTACCTACAATCTTAATTTCAAAACATTGTACATTCAACCATACGGTAATTAATAAAAAGAGACACAATATAGAAATAACACACACTAAAAAGACAATAATTAGTTTACGACTGGCAGTAAAATGCAAATATTTTTTACGAATAACTAGAAGATACTAAAGTAGGTATGTACTAGGTAATTATATGCTGAATGCAACACATTACCTATACATACTCTTATTTTATTAATACTTTTTTGCAACCTGTCTTATCAAATAATCTCAATAGTTAGTTTCTAATCGTAACATTGCATATTTTAAAATAACCTTCAATCTACTCTCGTCTGTCTTATATACGGAGAGAGTATAATCAGGGTGATGTTTTTAGCGTACCTTTCTAGAAGCCTCCGTTTCAATTCTGGCGGGTATGTGACATAAATGTAATGGTCGTCGTGTTCGTCATCCAACATGGCGTCTTCGCCCCCGAGTCGTTCGGCGCGAGCCGGCGAAGAATGGGTCGTCATGGAAACGGACGCGCTACCCGCTATGCTACCCTCTTCTGAGCTACAGATAATATTCAATTATTTATGATTAAATTTCCAAATGGATAGAATGGACCAAGAATGGACCGATACGTATATATGCCACGTTTTGATGGGTTTTGTACCCAAGAAAAATTAAATAACTCATTGTAGTTAGCTGATGCATTTATTGGAATCACATCACGATAACATTATCGCAGAATTGCGAAAAGATAAATTTGAGAAAAAAGCTACCCTCTATACTATTTACTTACTCAAACACAATCCATATGATATAGTAGCACATGCACAGAGCTAGCGCAAGTCCCGTGGCCAGTGCCAACAACAGTGGCCAAGGAAAAGCGCGGGCAGCGGGCGTCGTGTCCTCCCAGTAACGGTCGCAACTCAGGTACCAGCAAACAGCGCGCTGCATCTCCTCTGAAACAGTAGTTTTACATTTCAAAACAATATTCATTAAAATAATAATACTTTCAAAGCTAATTAAAATTGCATATATCATTAAATTCGATAAAAAGATTACAATGGCTACTTTTGTTAATAAATAATTAATCAGTTCTTTGGACATTACCTTCAAGTTCAGTAAATTGTGGTTGTGTTAAATGTAAAAGAAGAGTCGCGATACATGAATGCACAACCTTTTCACAGCGGACCTAGAAAAATCATTATTTTAGGAAATTAACTTATAAAATAGCTTATTTGTGTTTATAACGGTAAATAGTAATTATTTACTTTGGAATATAACCTACGTCAATTATTTTAAATGAATATTCTGAATACCATTGTTTGCTATCCAAATTTGCACAAGTGAAGCTCCTAGTTAATAAATAACATGATGAAGTATGTTTTCTCAATAAAAAGGTATCGTTACTGTTATCTCAGGTGGTTTAAACACCACACAATACAATATGACGTAAATCTTACGTTATAGTAAAATACCTTTAAGCCCTGAAGTTTATTAGGGTCGCAGGCAGCACGCTCTGCCTGTAAATCGGCAAGCCTCTTTTGCCGACTGTCCGGCGGCAGAGACGATTCAACAGTGTCAGCATCACAGAGTTCTGCCGTTTGATTTGTATCACCGTCGCTCTCCTCTCTTTTTTTCTCTTCTGGAGTTTCTACTTAGAAATAGAAATATGTACCTACGTTAATGTTCAAATAAAAACTTATATGATAGTTACTCTATCTGATATTTATAGGTACTTCAATTAAATTTTATCATAATTCGCGTACAATTAATAACAACTGACCTGGTTCTTGAGTATCCCCCTCCGTTCGTGGACAGTCAGGTACTGGTATGGGTGGAGGAGGTCGGGCTCTCTGCCGACGGCGGCTTGGTACTTTAGCGATACTCCTTGTAGCAGCTGGTGCGAGAGCTTTCCGCGCTGACTCCAGATCTTGCCACACTTCCACATCTGTGCTTGGTACGACGCCGTCGCTTAGCAACCCGTGTGCGATCAGTACCTGACACCGCATTATATCACAGTAATCTGCTAAACACACTGCATCTTCGGCCTGTAAACAAATTACTCATTAGATACTTATACTTACGATGGAATGACTTCAATGAAAGTGCAAAGGGCAAACGTTCTCACTTACATTATTAACTTTTTTTGTATTTGCTAAACTTGGATAAGCAAATGGAATGGTAGGGTTATAGGTAATATAATAGGATTGGCAATCGATTAAGAATGATAAAATGGTACATACGTGCTGGCAAAAAGCATTTAAATGTCTTGCCTTATTAATGTGAGTCTTATGTCGCTGGTCAAAGTGTGTGTCAAGGTGTCGTTCTTCGTAGAAGGATTTGCCGCAGAAAGCACATGTCCACTGGGATGAGCGGTGTTGAAGTTTGGCCGCATGTTGAGGTGCAAATATGTCCCGCGCAGGGTGGAACGGACATTCCAGGGGTAATTTTACCTAAAATGTATATTTCAAATGAACGATTTAAAACTAAATGAATCCACTGTAAATTAATAATATGTATAAAATTAAAAGCACACCACTTTAAACAAGATAATATATTCGACATACCATACCAAAATATACATTGCATATACTGACCTGGAACCTTTCTAAAACCGGGAGCCATTTGTTTTGTATTACTTTTCTTACGATTTTCGAGTTGTCACGAGAACATGTAATTTTGAATACAGAGGGTCCCGGCCATGGAATAAGTGTCAGGAAGAGTAGGGCCAGGACCTGAAAAAAGATTTCCAAAATCACACATCACATCAAACATAAATACAAGACACAATCACCAAAATTTCTACTTTCGAGAAGTTATCTAGTACTATTTAATGAAATTATATTAATTGCGTGCGTCATTACCTTGCATGATTAATAAATAACTTAGGCTTATGTTATTAAATTATCGATTTTCCACGGCCTCCTAACCTCACAAAAGCAAAGATTCTTACCTCGAGGGTAAACGACGTGGTCCTCATTCATATCTTGTAATCGACAAATTGTTTGTAAAAATTTTCAATAATAATCTCAATAAATTTTATACACTAACAGCCAGGAGAATGTTAAAGAAATACACTTCGTAAGCCTGACACATTTTAGGTATTTTGGCGCATGCGTAAAGTCCCTAATTTCCCCTTCAATTCCGGTGAGTATAATAAATTTAAATCATTCGACCCTTACGAGAAGGGACTCCTTGCTTATATGATATCACCGGGTAACCTACAATGCCAATTGCAACAATCGTAACTATTATTTTTGTTTCTAAATTTCATTCACGAAGATTTTACTGCTGATTATTAAAATATTTAACCTATAAAAGAAGTCTAATAAAAATATATTTTCATATGACATGAACGAGGTAGATCAGAAATTAATGGATTCTATTTCATTACAACTTTGATTGCCACCACGGTGCGGCAGAAATCGAATATTAGTTACTAATCGAAGCGAATGGGTATCGATCGGAGGCATAAAATTATAATCCTCGTTGAAACAAAAATATGTTGCTTTATATTTTGATTAAACTCTATACAATCAAATATTTGTTTATCTCTCAATTTTGAAGAGTAAGAGTAATAAAGTCATTAATCTTACTCTTGTTCAACTGTAACTGATATGAAGTCCCGCATTTCCTAACTCCTTTAATACCTATTATAGGTAGAGCAAATTTATAACAGCCATCTCTAGCAATGCTAGAGCGGGTTCTTCTTTTTCATTTAAATTTTAATCATCTCCACCGGATTTTATTCCCAGTACCTATAAATTGAAGCGCATCCCTATGCTTACCACTGTACCAAGGAAGCTATCAAGTGAAAATTAAGATTATTCATTAATGCTTAAAACGTAAACATATTATGTATTGGATTCATGATTCATGGAAACGCGAATAAAAATGTCACGAATATACAGGGTGTCCCACTGTTGGTATACTAAGCTCAAAGGAGGTTATACTTTTGCATGCTGAGTACGTAAAAAATACTTATAAAATTCCAGACGCATTTTTTTTTTCAAATGGATGAAGTCGTAAAACTCTATGTGTACACCTATAACAAGCAACCCGCCCAGCTTTGCCACCAGCACGTGAGCTATCGTTTAAGATTATGTTTTCATCTGTGGTTTTCATAGATAAATTGCTCACATTAGCGAAGCTATAGGTAGTATATGCCGGCTGCGCGAAGCCAGAGAAGAAAACATGGATTTTCAGGAAAAATTTAGCCGAGCAAAAATTTTTTGACGCAATTTTGTTTAAGTATTTTTTTCGTGTTCAGTGTATGCAAAACTACAAGATAACAAGTCCCTTCGCGCTTAGTATACCAATAGTGGGACAGCCTATATAATTATTTTTTTATTTTATCAATAATTCGTATTAGGTACCCAACATACAACGGTTACCCAAATATCATCATAGATTACGCCTGTTTTAAAATTATATTATAGCGAAAGCTGATATATGTTATCACGATAAAAGTCAAAATATTGATAATAGTTTTTTTAAACTTGCGTGTGACGGTTGCTACAGTTTAATTCACTAACAAACCGATAAAGTGGCAATTAAGCGGGCAAAACAATGAGTGTTATGTTGAAGGAGCGCTAGAAATTCTAGCCATAAGTCGTTAACTGCACACGACCCACGCATCTAACACTATAATAACGTTTAAAAGGATTAATAGAGGTCAGTACCGATTATTATAAAATATTTGGAATACAAATGTATTTAGATGTTTGTAGTACCTATAATGACCTCAAAATATAAGCCTAGTGTTTTATATTCATGATCCATTATAGGTACACAGATTAATACGTATAATGAATTTTATTGAAGTGAAACTTCTTTATCGGGGTTGGACAAAAATTTAGTGTAACATTTTTACGTTACGCCGTACGCGTGACATTTTTGCGTTACGCCGTACGCGTGACATTTTTGCGTAGTTTCACTTCTTATGTGTACTCTAGTACACGCATACATTTTTTATTTATTTATTTAAATCCTTTGTTTAACACACACATAGTTACATTGGAGAAAAAAAGAATAAACACAAAGAACAAAATATGAATATTCACTCGTGTGAGATTCTGTCAATAATTATTGTTAGTATTTTTCTAAAAATGATTTGAACGGAAAGCTTTCACATGCCCGTGATATTTGTAATAATTTGCTTTTCTTTCTAAGACAAATTCAACAGCTGTTCCTATAGAAAGGTATTTATGTTATAAATTTTTATTAAATGTTTAATTTTGAAAAAAAAATCAAAGTTACATTTCAAATCGGAATATTTGTAGTTAACTAGTAAATTACAATAACTTATTAAAAATGAACACTCGAACCATTTGTAGTAGGTAAATCAATTTAAATTAGCATACAGTTTTATAGCGTGCGGGCATTGTTTTGTAAAAAATATTTTATATTTTCTTTCGTATCTCATATTGCATGCTGCACATTACATGTAAAGCCCTCAGTTGAAGATTTCGTGTGATAGAGGTGACGTCTGGTGAATAGCAAAGTATTTTTTTTATCGGCATTACTAGTTTTATAGGTAGGTAAACACGAGAGAAGAATAAAACAACAAATTGAGTTTTTTAAAGAACCATCGTTTAATTAGCCCATTAAAAATTTACCCTGTAGTAAAGTATGTAAAAATCATATTCTAAGGTATTATTATCTGTTCTTTCGGGTGATCAAACAATTTGAATCAAAGTTACAACACAATACTTAGTGATACTTAGTGATAGATATATCTATTTCTCATTTTTTTACAAAGAATTCACGCTTTCTTTAAATATATTTTGAGAAACTGTGGACAGTCCAGCCTGAATTTAAGTTCTCCACTGCGCATGCTCTTCCCAGCTTCTGGTCCACCTCTCTTCATAAATCGCGGAGTCTTCGCGTCGACATGTATGCAGTTTTCAAAGATAAATATCACAATTGAATTATTGTCAATAACTTTAGACACGAACTTCCAATATGGTGCTCTCTTATACAAACAAAAAAGCTTCGATTATCCCTGTGATATTTGTTTTAAAATGTATTGGAAACTACTGATGTTTACGTGACGTTAATCTTGTTATGTTTATGTCTCTTAATCCTACTGTGTTGTCTGTGATGCCAAAATGCAAGTGATTTCATGTAAGTGTTATTATTAAGTTGTTTATTTTAATTTATACATAAGTATATAGCATACGTATTCTTTTTCGAAAATAAAAGTAAAAATTAGCAATGTAGATTTTAGAATATTTAAATATTGAAATGTATAACAATAAGATATATATTATCATTTTTAATTTGAATAGTTAGTCAAAAATAGCTTTATAAATAAATTCAAAAAGCAATGTCGCGTTAAGCTTAATATGATTCATTTTCAGAATGGTGATAACAAAGCTAAATTTGGAGCGAAACAGAAAGACAACAATACGTTTACGATACGTGATTCTACTTGCAATATTGTTCGGAAGCAGTTTTTGCCTACTTTACCTTAGCAATAGTCCCCTTATTTTATTTGTCACGGAAGATCCACTAAAAACAGCGCGAAGATCATTCCCTTACAACATTGTACATTCTGATGAAAGCTATACAATTAAAACTGAAGGATGTACGATACCTGGGCTGCAACCTTTTGATGACAGTATTAAAAAATTTATAGAAAGGCCTAAAAATGTAAAACAATGCGAAAATCCAAATACTTCACTACTAGATAAAAATCGAACACATATATGGATCAATTCAAAGAACCTTCGATATTTTAATTTAACTGAAAATGCAAACATTACTTGCTGCTACAAGTCTTTCTATCGACCTCTGGCTGTCGATGATGTCTCTTCGGCCGAAATCGATGATAGAGTAAAGTACAACGAATGCATTGAGTTTTCGGCTAGTATAGAAGTTATTAATGAATACGTCAAAGTATCCTGTGTTCATGAATACATCACTATTTTTGAACAATTTTTTGCATTTACTCCGAAGAAACCTCTTTTTAACAGAAATGACGATTTTATAGAAAATCCAACTGCATACAATGTAATAGTCATTGGTATTGACGCTATATCAAGGTTAAACTTTCATAGAACTATGCCGAAAACGTTGGGTTTTTTAAGAAAAAGAGGCGCCATAGAACTGTTGGGATACAACAAAGTTGGAGATAACACTTTTCCAAACCTAATTCCTATGCTTTTAGGCATACAAGAGCAAGATTTAAAAAAGACCTGCTGGCCAAATACAAAATCTACTTTTGATAACTGCCCATTTATATGGAATTCCTTTAAAAGTGCAGGCTTTTACACAGCGTTTGGAGAAGACAGTGCCAGTCTTGGTACGTTTAACTTCGAAAAATTTGGATTTATTCAAAGTCCTACTGATTATTATTTGCATACGTTTATGCATGAAGCTGAAAAATATTCAGGCAATAATCGCGATTTCAATTCATACATATGTATGGGCAATAGCTATTTTTATAATGTTCTTCTTGATTATATTGAAAATTTAACAAATGCTTTAAAGACATCAAAGTTATTTGGATTTTTTTGGGAAGTAACAATGAGCCACGATTATTTGAACTATCCAATGTTAATGGACGATAGCTATGAAAGGTTTCTAATGTCGCTTGACGAATCAGGTTATTTAGAAAGCACAGTTTTAATATTATTAAGCGATCATGGAATTAGATGGGGTGACATCCGCTTTACAAAACAGGGTCGCTTGGAGGAGAGATTACCTTTGATCCACATTTTATTGCCATCGTCCTTTTATGAAAATTATCCAGTTGCGTATGAAAACATTAATTTAAACAGCGGCCGTCTGACAACACCGTTCGATATACATGCAACTCTTTCGGATCTCGTGAATTTGGAAGCCATTAGTAATTATAACATTAAACTCAGAAGTTCCACAACTTATTATAAAGAAAGGAGTATAAGCTTGTTTTTACCAATAATGAATAACCGTACATGCCAAATGGCGGGAATAGAGGATCACTGGTGTACTTGTAATAGAGGAATAAAATTATCGACTAAAAGTTCTGAGGGGCAGGATGCTGCCAATCATTTAACTTTGCATTTAAATATGCTCGTACGTAAAAATCCGAAATGCGCCAAACTCTCCCTTATGGAAATAATGGAAGTAACGGAAATGATTGTTGGTACTCCCTATGACAAAGAAGTTGGATGGCGCGAATTTTTAGTAGTTGTACGAGTTGGTCCAAGCAATGGCGTATTTGAAGCTACTATGCGAAGATATAATAAACACTGGCTTCTAACAGGAACTATTAGTCGCCTAAACCTTTATGGAGAACAAAGTCGTTGCGAGCATAATTATCAACTCAAATTGTATTGTTTCTGTCAGTAAGTAGATATTTTAATTTATAATTAAATCTGTGATACATTAATCTTAGCGTAAAATATGAAATCTTGAGATTGTATTGCATGTGTAGGCCTATGTTAATTTTAACAAGTACATGTTTTTATTTCATGTTTGTACTACCTAGTCAAAAAAAGTTTGCCCATAGATACGAATAAGTGCACTTGTGCCAAACATAGTAGATAAGTGTGAGATTATGTTAAGTTTCTAAAAATGTATGTACCTATAGAAATCTTAAAAACATATCGTTCACACTAAGCAGTACTAAGTAGAGTTAGCCATTACCGTTGTCCTAGTCTAGTCTAGATTGTTTCTATTTTTTTTTCTTCTCTTCAATAATTAAAATTGCTATCTACTATTCTTATTCTAGCCTGGTTATTGTAGAGACATATCAATCATATCAATAATACTTTAACTATATCATATCATAATTATTATGAGTTAAAAGTTGTGTCCTAAAAGGAATTGTTGCATATTATGATGGAAAATTAATATCTTCTCTTTAATCAGTAGATATACACAATTACACATACTATTTTAATAAAATGTTTAAAAGAGAAATTGTAGTTTACACAATTATTTTATTTTACGATTATGTGTGTGTTTTATTAAAAAAAATCTTGTGACGAACAAAATAATCATAAGGTAACGGCACCAGTCGTGGACAAGCATCCAGTAATGGACAAAATAAATATTAAATTTAAATATTAAGACCAAAATTAACGTTATATAATTTGGCAATACTTAAAATAAAAGTTTGGTTCATAAGCTATCAAAATACGACACTTCATTTTATTCGGCCAAAATGTTTGAAGATGGCAGAACGTTATGTTTAGTTGCTGCGACTCGTTTCGAAGAAATCCGTTTTTACTAAGGAAATCCTTAAGGAAGTGAGGACACAATTTTGGTTATAAGAATTTTTGTATAAATGTCAGCAAAATTTGATATTACTTTTATTTATAGTAGATAAGTGTACGAAGTATTACACGATTTAGTATCATGATAGGTTATGTTGTTTAAATAAAATTCTTCAGTGTCCATAACTGGATTTAATTCTATGGATATATCCATTTATGGACATATGTCGAAAATAAACTTTTTTTAAAGGTATTAATTACATGCGCTTTTCTGTATTGTCTTTTCTTTCTGATTAATAATATACCTATCACGACCATTTCAAACAAAGAGTTCCAATATTGTACAACAATTGTCCATGACTGGATTTGCTTTGGTTCCTATAATGGACATTGAAAAAAAATCAAAATTGTTTATTTGGAACAATAAAAACACACATTACAAAAACTTTATGAACGATGGCACCCATAAAAGCTTAAATAAGCTGTGGCACAGGTGCCAACGCCTGCCTCCATGCATTATAAGTTCCACTACATTGATATTTTTTGTTAAAATTACACTAATGGGTCCAACAACATAATATCTATCTAAACATGAAGAATATATTTTAGAACAATGGGTCATTATTTGCTGTGCGACTCGTTCTCGGCTTCATTCTCTATCACTGCGTAGAGAAGTCGCATACTTATGCGTATTGTAACGCATCTATCATAGAGAGTTCTCTGATGAACTGTTTGGATCGCTGTCTGCTGCTAAATTCCACCACTATATAGCACACACGCTTAAATTTCATCCACACCATCTTGACAACAGTTTAAAAAAAGCTTTTTGCCTCGTGCTACAATTTGGAATCCATATCGATGGACCGATCAGATTAAGGCTGCTGGCGGATTCAAATTGGCGATTCACTTCACGAGTGTAGCGGAATGCCAGGAAACAGAGAGATATGGCGGAACATCGTAAAGCGGGTAACATCTACCCCCCCGAACCTCATGTTGACCACGTTCGCTCTGACTAGAATGATGTGACGAAGAAGAAGAAGTCCCAAAATGGATGGAATGGCAGTACTTTTTTTAGTTATATTTTTCATCCCTGACTTATTGAGAAAAAAACCCATATTAGTGTTTCTTAACGGACATAACTCGTATATAAAACGATGCATTTGTTCAATTTTTGCCTAGAAAATGGAAATTGAGACTGTTTTAAATCTTATAAGTATGCAATATAATTAATAAGTACTATTTTTTATAAATACATCCCCGATTTATTGTATTCCAATCATCATTTTCAAGATTCTATTGATAACTATAAGTCTTCTCCAAGTGTAAATAACTGGAGAAACAACATTAGGTACAGTCCATAAATGGGTGTTCATAACTGGATGTTGTCCAAAACTGGGTGTCCATCATTAGATTTTTCACTGTCCAACACTGGTGCAAAAAAATGGTTTTTTAATTTCTAAATAACTTCATTATTTATGCATTGTAATCTATTTTCTAAAATTGGTTACGTTAAACTAACATTGAACTAAAGGTATAACTAAACAATATCCAATAAAGTTAGAAAACCTACGAGAAATTCGCAAAAAACTTAAATTTTTTCCTTAATCTGTACAAGACTGGTGCCGTTACGTTAACTGCCTTGTTTTTACATTTTACGCAGAAACTATTTAGTATTCTGTGGTAATATTATTAACGTATGATATTTTAATTCTATCTAACAATGAGAATTTTCAGAAAGTTTTAGCTTTGAAATAATCTGTGCTGTATGTATTTCTCAGCTCAAGTAGGTAACAAGAACACAGATAAATTAACAAACATTTTTTCGCGATCATTTTCGCGATTCATGTTATGTATTTCGTTTCATATATTACCGGCGCTTTATGTTATTGGGGCATTAGAATCAAATATACAGACAAAGATAAATAAAATAATTAAAAGAATATGTTACACAGGCTAAACAGATAATTAATAATTAATTATTATTTAGGCGTTTGTTAATTGTGTAAAAAATGCAGTTGGATTGAAGTGGAGAAACTCAATAGCGTTTTTAAATTATATAAATAACTAGGCCTACTTCACAGTCCGTCTACTACAAGGTACCTACTACGGAAGGTATTGATCAGCCGGGTTGATTCACTGGAAACTCAACCGCCAACAAATCGTTTTGTTAAATTTCTCTATCTAGAAAATATAACTTATAAAATAATTTAAATGCCTATTATTATCAGGCACCTATTTTAAAGTTTTCCCAATCAAATTCATAAGTATTTAAAGTATTAGACGTTTAGGCTTATTTAGATCTTCCATTATAAGTAGATTGTTAAAATATTTTTTGTATTTTTATAGCTCTCTAAAAATATAATAAGTTGTTTTTTAATATTATGTATTGTGTAATGTAGATAATAAATAAATAAATTGTTGTTTACTTGCAGTAAGTATTCATTACAGTTGTTGATTTCAGTGTATTACCATGTATTACCTAAGTACGTAACTATTAAATGTTAGTTTTCCAATTTTTAAATATAATACAACAGTAGGAACATATCTTATAAGGAGGCAGAAGTAATAGGTCAAATACGTTACAAGGGCTCGCCAAGGCCCCTTGCAAGACTCGTGAAGCGAGATAAAATGGGTGAGAGCTGCAACATCTTCGCGATCACACAAGACTTTGTGAATTTATATAATATTTAATTTCTGTTTAAAAAAAATGATGTTACCAATTTTATGGATGCACATTGACGTACTGTATTATATGTAATATAAGTATATACAACTTGTACGTATGTTTTTGTTTCTTGTACGTCAATAATGTACGTCGAAATGAAGTTACCACAGACATAGATAGACTACGCAAGTACCGCGATCTGTATGAAAACCAAGCGTGTCATATTTTTTGTACTGACCTTGACGCGTTATGACGTCACGAGCGCTTTTTAGTGATGGTAATTTCATTTTACGCTAAATCGATTAGGACGCCACTCGCGCGGCGATTCTAGTATCGTCCTATCCCATCGAAGTAAATCGAAAGAAATCAGATCAAACTAGATCTATGTCTAAGAGGTAATTAAATAAATGAATCGTAATCGATTACTAAATCGATTCAAGACAGAAAAATGATAATTACCATAGACAGAGGAATGATAAAATAAATTTATAAACCTTTTAATATTCTAACAAGTAAACTAATGTGTTTTAGCTTTTTCTTACATATGCCCATTGAGTTACCGTGTACTACGTACTAGAGAGGCCATCGAAAGAAAGTAATGAAAGTAATCAATCAATCTTTATGTCCCGTTGCATCAATCCGTTTTTCTTTTATGTTCGGGTTACTTGGAAAACTGAAAAAACAAACATAGTCTAAGCAATAAGGAGTTTTCTAAAAAAACTCCCAAGATGACACTTTAACTAATGGCGTCCATGTCATAATATTTATTTTTAGTACCTTTGTATTAAAATACTTAAAAGTTCTAGGTCAAGTCGTATTAAATGACAAAAAAAATCTATGCCTTTTTTTCTGAAAAATTGCTCCTGCAAATTATCATTTTTCTGTTCGATTATAAAATCGATTAGAATCGAGAACTGTTGCATCAAATGAACATCACTAACCACAAAATTGGACAGAAAAATGAGAACAGAAAAATGAGAAGACGCTATTCATTGCTTGTTATCATACGACTCGATCTTTACCGTGCCAAGTAAAAGACGCAATGTATTCCGAATCATTTCGTATGATTTGGTATCCGTGTTTGTCACGATCGTTTTCCACAGATATTCTTTATTTGATTTTAAAATAAATAGTGCATATTCTGATTAGAAAATTACTTACCGGTGGAAGGAAACATCTCTGCTAACTCGGCCACTCACAGCTGTGGAGTTTCTACAATTTATAACGGCGTAATTCGGCATTTTACTTTATTCAGCTTCACGTCTTTCCTTGGCGAACTGCAAGCGCGGACTGAGTGTAGGCCAGCGTCAAGTAAGTTTCATAATCTTAGTTTGGACACGGGAAGTACATACACTCGCTTAGTCTATCTTGATACATGTCTGTGGAAGTTACATATTATGTTGTTAAATTAACTCGGCCTAAACGTGGTACCTAAGTAATTGTTATTTCCGATTACTTTTCCTCAATATTTCAAATGAATTTACCTCATTATTTGATTCAAAGACGTAGACGGTACATTTCCCGAAAATAAATGTTAGACGTTGACGTTGTGATTTTAATTTCATAATACACATGAACCTATACAAATGTGTTTTATTTACTCCTACGGTTAAACTTAGGTACCTATTAATTCAATAATATATTCTGTCTTCTATATTATAGACAATCACAAAGATTATGAGTTATGACATGGAATCTCTCTATATAATAGAATAATAAAATATGCATACCTATGGTAGGTATGCATAATAAATAACGTTTAAATATAAATATATAGTTGAATCGTTTCTATCGCCATAAATACGTATTTTATCATAATTTATCTATAATATTATTTTTCAAGCATGTGGAATGTGGATGGCTGTTTGTGTTGGGTGATTGTGGTTGGTGTTTGGGACTTCGTTTGCTGTTAGCGGTGCTTGTGACAAACAGCCAGTGAGTGGATGTAGCATTATGAACGTTCGCCAAGCATGTGGATGGCTGTTTGTGTTGGGTGATTGTGGTTGGTGTTTGGGACTTCGTTTGCTGTTTGCGGTGTTTGTGACAAACAGCCAGCGTGTGGATGTAGCAATATGAACGTTCGCCAAGCATGTGGATGGCTGTTTGTGTTGGGTGATGAACATTGGGTGGTGAAATGAAATGAAATGAAAAAAGTTTATCATGGTACTTAATATGAAAAAAAAGATACAATTTAGTGTTAGTAAAAATGGAGCATTAAAATATACTTATGCCATAATTCAGCCAACCACTCAGTGTGTCATCACTGATTTTCAGTGGCCGCCTTAGGATGTCTTAGGATGTTCTTTTCTCGCCCATTACAGAAAGATTTAAGTGTTAGGTAAAATACGTACAGTACGTTGGTTAAAATCTATATTGACTGAATGTCTGCTCTTTAAATCAGGCAATAAGGGTATTGACTAATGGTGTCGGGCAATAATATAGGATAAATCGGTCAATAATAAAGGATATTGACCGACGCCCTTAGTCAATAACCTTAATAACCGTCAATAAGGATATTGACTGGTTCAGGATTTTGGACTTGCTATAACAGATGAGTGAGAAAATATAATCATTCTGAAAGCAAAAGACAAGTGCCACCTGAAACAGGGAACTTCTGAAAATCAGCGCTGTGTCTACTTTACACAATATCCATATAATGATGAGAGGTCTCCCTTTCTGTAGGTACCAACTTTTTTAGTAACCTTACCTAACATTTTAATTTTAATTATTAATATTTTTTTTACCTTATTTTTGTTTAGTTAGCTTATTTAGTACATGAATAAATGATTTCTTTCTTTCTTACAAAAAAAAATTGACCTCAAATGTGTTTCTTGAAATGGATCTTTTTTCAACGCCATCAAACTATGAATGCCACTGACGCAAACTCATGGTTTATAATTAATTAATTATGCATAATAACTGAAATACAATGGATATGTTTTACAGCTGGCAGAGTTTTGTATATTATTGTGTACATATATTGTGAAATTAATTTCGAAATAGTACAAGCGTGGATAATGTTATTGACCTTCTCATATTATCCGTAAAATTGTATTTTCATGCTTTGTTTTTGTAACATATAGACGATACTAATTGTCAGTGTAGTTTATCGCTGACTCGGTACCTATGTGTGGTGACTATTTCATAATAGTTAGATATTTTATGTAAAAATGGCTCACAAACTAAACACTATTTATCGGTAAAAACTAAAAATTACCTGTTTAAATAGAATAATTATTCTACCTTTATTATAGTTATCATATAATTATGACTAGTTATTATACAATTGATATCGTACCATAAATTGATATGAAAGTTCATGTTTTGATGTAACGCCGGTACCTAGAGATTAATGTTAATTTGTTCTTGCTCTATCTATGTCGTTATCCAATCAGCATGAGTGACACGTTTTATCCATTACTAATTTAATTTTCCACTTAATTTTATCTGATATTTTTAACTTAGTAAGTAAAAACTTTGTGTTTTTCTTTTCAGTCTGAGTCGTATGGCTTACTACGGTGGCATGCCTGGCTCGATGCCGGTGCGTTTGCGCTTCTTGTTTCTTGTTGCGACGCTCTTTACTAGCGCTTTTTTTCTTTTATCAATTAATGGTATCACAAACATAATACTTCTTAGCAATTACGCTATAGTTCCATCACTGGACTCTTTCAATTATGATATTATGGATGAAGATAGATTTACAATACAGACCCAAGGATGCACCATACCAGGTTTACAACCACTTGATGAGAGTGTAAAACAATTTGTTAAATATCCAGATCAAATGAAACCGTGTTCAAATACATCAATAGCATTACTTGGAAGTAATAGAACTCATATCTGGATTAGAGAAGAAAGTGTCAGACATTATATCGTCGGTGAAAAGAAGCACTTAAAATGTTGCTACAGATCCTTTTTGCGGCCTGTATCTATTAAAGATATAACTTCGTCAGACGTTGACGACCGGGTGGAATATCGCAAGTGCAAATATTTTTCCGATGTTATAGAAGCAAAAGATGAATTCGTTTATGTAGTATGCTTTGGAGGAATGGAAAAAATTTACCAACAATACTATCTATTTCCCATAAACAAACATCACGCAAATGAAATAACTAAAAACAAAACAGCGTACAATGTTATGATTTTGGGAATTGATGCAGTATCAAGACTCAACTTTCACCGAACAATGCCTAAAACATTAAAATTTTTAAAGGCTAAGAATGCCGTTGAGCTCTTCGGCTATAACAAAGTTGACGATAACACATTTCCAAATCTTATACCCATGTTAATGGGCATCAAAGAGTCTGAATTAAAAAGAACGTGCGTTCCAAATCAGAGGTCTTCATTCGATAATTGCCCATTTGTTTGGGAGTGGTATAAACAGGCCGGTTATCATACAGCTCTGGGCGAAGACAGTGCCACACTTGGAACGTTTAACTACTTGAAAGTAGGATTCACGAAAACTCCAACGGATTACTACATTCATACGTTTATTAATGAAGCGGAACGCAACGCTGGAAAAAACAAAGATTTTAATTCATATCTATGTATGAATGACAAATATTTTTATAAAGTCTTATTGGATTACGTACAAGATCTATTAATAACTTTAAGATCATCCAAATTATTTGGCTTCTTTTGGGAAGTAACAATGAGTCATGACTATCTGAACTATCCCATGGTAATGGATTTACCTTACGTAAACTTTTTTAAAAGTTTAGACGTACTAAGTATTTTAGATGACACTATAATATTTCTGGTTAGTGACCATGGAATAAGGTGGGGTGAAATGAGAACTACAAAACAGGGCCGTTTAGAAGAACGATTGCCCTTTGTATATATTTTACTGCCATCTTCTTTTCAAAGAAAATATAGTGAAGCCTTTAGAAATTTGCAAACAAACAGCCGGCGCCTGACTACACCATTTGATATTCACGCAACTTTGAATGATCTTGTAGAACTGAGTCAAATAGAAAATTCACAAATAGAATCACGTATCAAACAGCCATACTCGGGAGATCGTAGTATTAGTTTATTTCTACCCATACCGACAAACCGAACGTGCTCTATAGCTGGAATAGATGATCATTGGTGTACCTGTCATCGTGGTCGAAAAATACCAACAAATAGTGTTCAGGCTACAAATGCAGCAGCTCACATGATGAAAGAACTAAATAAACTTGTGCGCGATTATAAAGTATGTGCCGGTCTGAATCTAGCAGAAATCATAGATGCAACAGAGATGGAAGTTGGTACAGAAGAAAAAAATGAACTAGGGTGGCGCGAATTTATGGTTGTAATACGTACAGAGCCTGGCAGTGCTGTTTTTGAGGGCACACTGCGGTACGACAACCACAGTTGGCTTTTAACTGGTACAATTAGTCGACTTAATCTTTACGGCGATCAAAGCCATTGTGTCAATAACTACCATCTTAAACTTTATTGCTACTGTATATAACTGTATTAAAATTTCTCATTAAATTAGGGTACCTAAACGTTTAAACCATCTGTGATATTAGATACTTAAGATTGAAATATCCACTCATTATATAGGTTTTGTGTAGAATGTAAAAAACACGATATTTTTTCAATAAAAATGCTTTACAAACAACGCCTTTTTTATAATAATTAATATATGTTTGTTTGTTTGAACGCGCTAATCTCGGAAACTACTGGTCCGATTTGAAAAATTATTTCGGTGTTAGATAGTTCATTTATCGAGGAAGGCTAAAGGCTATAATATCATCACGCTAAGACCAACAGGAACTGAGTTAGTTAATTAATATATTTAAAGTGATGTATCTATCCATTTCATTTTCCCTGGCTGCATAAGTAGAGTACCAATAAAAGAGAGGTTCCCCGGAGCGAGCGAAAGTTGACTAACTAGTTACTTAGGTAGTTTTTATTATAATCATTGTGATAATTACGTGACGTGGTATGTATAGTCTAAATAATCAAAGTTTGAAAACATTTAAACAAACTTCAAAATATTACGCTGATTGGGCTGATTCTGATTGCTCTCAGTTTTATAGGGTTCCAAACCTCAACCAAAAAAGACAAACGGAACCCTTTTAGGATCACTTTCTTGTCCGTCGACCGTCTGTCCGTTTATCTGTCAAGATCCTTTTTCTCCGGAACTCGTGAAGGACTGAAGGTATCAAGCTGAAATTATATATTCAAGTCTACTTACGCATAGACTTGAGAGTTCAATATAAATTTAATTACCGTAGCATCTACGGTCCCTTGAAGCTGTGAAAAAATTCAAACTTATCAGTAACTAGCATTCCACCCGCGGCTTCGCCCGTGCAGTCAAAGAAAAACCCGCATAGTTCCCGTTCCCGTGGGATTTAAGTGGGGAATTCGATCTCGATTTTTGGGATTTGGATGAATTAGCTTTGGCAACCCTGTCTACCACAGCTGTCTACATTGACTATGGTCCTAAGCTGTCAATACATCGAATGTCAATGTCATCATTATTCAGAAGTTTTACAAAAATATTTTCTTTCATATTTGTTATTACACCATTACACCATAATTTGCAAAACACAAAATGCATAGACGGTTACCTTATTAAATCGTGTCAACTTAATCATAATGGCTCTGACATTAAGACATTTATGTAGAAATCATCACTATCTACAAAACATAACCAAACCGGTAAAATGGAACATTAGAAAACATTTACCATCGAGAACATTAGCTAGCAGTGTTTTAGGTCCACATAGTGTTGTACAGAAGCCTTTTTTAGTTGAAAATAACTTAAGATTGTCATGGACCCCCGTAAGGACTTGTTCTACACAGAGTAACAAAGATGACGCAAAACCATTACCACCCGAGGCAGAAAAGAAACCTGGACTTATACAGCGATTCAAGCAAATGTATAGAGATTATTGGTACGTCTTAGTACCAGTGCACATGGCCACGTCTGCAATGTGGCTTGGTGGATTTTACTATACTGTAAGAAGGTAATGACGCATATCTTGCAGTATTGAAGAAATATAATATTTAATAGATAACATTTCATACTGTTACACACTACAAGCTTTAAGAAAACTATTAAAATAATTTGGAAAATCAAAAAGTGCACGCCTCATAATTTTTTTTTAATAAATATTTATTAATTATTATTTTTGTTTATTTAATAACAATTAAACCACATCGAATCAGACCCTGAAAAATGAAAGGGTTCTATTCCTGAGCATACTCAAGCGTAAGAGAAAAAAAAAGACTCGATTAGTAAAGTATTTCGGTCGCTATCGTGTTAACAAGAAAAAGGATCCGCACATACAGACACACGGACGTCCAAGACAGAACTTTTTTAAACTGTTTTTTAACTAGTTTAAATAACAAAAATGACATCAAAAATATCATGAACGTTAAAAATAGTGTTTTTTCTTAATATGTGTGTGTATGTATTATCTTACAAGTGCAATGTATGATACTTAAAGACATTTTAAGTTTGAAAAATCAGATGTTTTGCGCGAAGTGACAGTAGTACCCACCTCAACGCTTCGCTTATGAGGCGTGCAATATAATTAAAAGCTAGTTCATTGAAATATTTTAAAATAAGTATTTATATTATATGTATGTTTCAGTGGTGTTGATGTAATAAGCTTGCTAGAATCACTTGGAATCAGTGAAAAGCTTATGGAACCATTAAAGAAATCGGAGGCTGGTTATTTTGCTTTAACCTTTGCACTCTATAAGGCTGCTACACCCCTCAGATATGCTGTAACTCTAGGTGTGTATGGATGTTTAAGAGTTGGAGCTAAAATTAAATAACAATGTATTTATTTATTTTTTTTATTCTGCAGGTGGCACAACCTATGCCATAAATAAATTAACACTTATAGGATGGATTAGACCAGTTCCGTCCCGTGAGCGCCTCAAGGAAATGTTACAGGAAAGGAAAGATAATATACAAGACAGATTCAATGAGAGCAAGCAACATTATCAAACACAAATCAAAGAGAAACAAACACAGGTTTTTGATGAAATGAAAAGATATAAATCTGAAATGCGGAATATGAAGAATAAAATTAAGAAAATGTAACAGGTTTTTCAATAAAAATTATTGTTGTTAGAAACTATCTTTTATCATGGCGTGGCCAAAACTGTATAAATGATTAGTGTATTTATTTATATTGAAATAAATTTATAACAACTACAGTTTGAAATATTTATTGCTTCCAAAATATAAATATAAAAGCTGAGCCTTACACAATTATCAATTACCTTCAATTGTACATGTATTTTAAAATTAAAATAATCACAACATCGGTACCATAATGTACAGACAAAGGAATTCTACATTTAATTAAGTACACTATAAAATAAGACAGCACATAGCTGGAATGTTTATTATGGCAATATTTAATTTTCTTAAATCATTAAACAAAATAAATACGGAAGTGACAAGAGTGCAACCAGAGGTGCTATTTGAACGTAAAAATAATAAATGCATCAACTTTGCAAATAAATTAAATGATAATAATATTAGACATTGTGTTAATACTTGTGACTTTGTATTAATATAATATATAATTTGTACCATTTCAATTGTGTTGAAAAAAGCCCTGATTTTAATAAACATATTATACAAAAAAATGTGTAAAATCAATCCCAATTTACCACACATATAAAAAAGTTCGTTGTTCTATTTGATGTTAGTAAGCATTTTTCTATTGTTATATCACAAGGCAACATAGGCATCAACCATAACTGGTTTAACAAAATCACAATCAAATCCTAGTATCTACATTAATTATTAATTATAATAACAAAGTACATTATAATAACTTGTATAATTTCATAAAAGGCAAATTGCCCACAAATAGCTTTAAAAACATTGTATATGTAGTTATTATATGTCAATTATTTGAAGGTTTTATCTTCCAATTGCTTACTTTAATTTCAATATGGTTATTTGTCAGCTATATTTAGGAGTTTAATTTTAAATGTATCCTTTGTTGCTGCCTGTCTAAAGCTTTTATTATTTGCAATATTGCTGAAATATTTTGGCGGACCTCAACCTAGTATTATTTCTTCATACTCCATTGACATATTCTTAAAGAAACATATATTAATTATTGCTCTATATGAAATATTCATAAAATATTTATAATGCAGTCAAAATTATTTCAATACTTATACTACTTACTAATTACTGATATAGAGCTAGACTCTAGTGTTATTCATTTCACCATGTAAAATAAACTATGCACACTTATTTTAAGGGGCCCTTGTTCAAAATGTATGTTTCTAAATCATGGTTTTTGGATATAAATCATCATATTTAAAATCCTAAAAAAATATATAGCACAGATAAACGTTTGATCTAGTGACTTTTTTGGATAAAAACACAATATTAAACATTTAACTCGATCAAAAAAAAATCAGAAGTAACATCGATTTTGAAAGCATAATCAGTTTTATGAGAATTAGGGGAACGCTATGTTTATGAAAATTTTACATTTCATTTACTAATCAGGTTTTACAGGGAAATTTTTGGATAGATTTATAATTTAGCCCTTATTTTTTTCTATATAAAATATAATACGTAAAATGCGACTCGCGCGCACCACGTCAGTGCCGCCAGAGTCCAGCCGGACGTCATCGAAGGAGGACCTGTGCTAGTTTTGCTCCCGACCACGTTGTAGTCGCCGCTCGCGTATTAGAACCGAGCGGCGAGTAAAACGGCGAGCACGTCACGGTATAAATAAATCAGTAGTTTGATTTTGTTTGTTATCCTAGGATTATTGTTGTAAATATAAATTAACTTCTTATTCTATTAAACGAGCAATATTTGCATATTAATATATTTGTTTGTAAATACAGTGTGGAAATTTTCGATGGGCCCTGGGTGAAAGTACTAGAAATACTGGAGATAGCAAATTTCCTTTATTTTTAAAAAGAAATAGAACTGCATTCAAAGATTTTCAAAAATTCATTTTCTTCGACCGGGAATCGAAAGAACTATAAAATCCGTTGCGTAGTTTCAAAGATTTAAGCGTACAAAGGGACATAGAGACATAGGGACAGTGAAACCGACTTTGTTTTATACTATGTAGTGATTTAAAAAAATTACCTTGTAAAATGTTTTAAAAATTACCTTGTTGTAAAATAGTCACACTTTTTTAAGTTGGTTGAATACACTAACATACTTATTACATACTTATATTCAATTACATATTATTTTGCCTTTTTTATTTGTTTTACTTTTAATTATTATTACCAATATTTTCAGAAGAAAATAAATTAATGTATCCAGAACGAGAGTTTAATTTTAAACTTTAAATGTATGTATAAAATAGACCAATAAACCAGAAGCGTTCTTTATGTTGAGATGATGTTGATTCTACAATAAAAATGTTAGATTCCATGATATTTTTATTTCTAAGAGCAAATATTTTTACGAGAAATTAACAATAAATTATCTTTTATATTGTTTCTATCGATTTGAATAATAAAGTAAAATTTGAAAAAGGAATGTTACCTTTCAGAAAAATTTGCTATCCCTGTATTTCAAGTACTTTCCATTCAGGGCACATCGAAAACTTCCACACTGTATATATACAAACAAATATATAAAAATGCAAATATTGCTCGTTTAATGGTATAGGATAAGTAGTAAATTTATTTATCAAATACATTCCTACGATAGCAAATAAAATCGAACTACTGATTTATTTATACTGTGGCGTATTCGCCCGCCTTCATAGGTCACCGGAGTTCATGCCGCGCCGGCTCCTGCGCAACGCGGGCGCGAGCCGTCTCGCAGTGCCTAAAATGCCTAAACTTTCAGTATAATGGGCTCTTAAAGCTTATAGGTACACAAAATTGTTCTGATAAAATTTATTTGAAGACATAGATTACATAATGAAGATAAACTAGCATAACATCAAATCCATTGCTAATTAAAAAAAACTTGAGAGGTGTCAAGGAACACCCGGATGGAACGAAGTTCCTTTCGATAGTGGCTCGTGCAGCGATCGGGGTAGGAACGTCGCTGGGCGGCTCACGCTAGATTGGCTGGTCGCGCGCTAATTTAAAGTATTTCTTGTTTATTTCAAAACCATCACATATTTCAAAATTCTAACTCGGTACACGTATAGGTTGTATATTTCATAGTTTATATCCAAAAAGTCGTAACTTTACGTTTGTTATTTGGAAGATGCCAGAGATTTAAAAAAAATAACAATGAAAAGTTTATATTTTTTCTATCCAGTAAATATCATTGAATCATGTTTCTAAAACGGTACACGTATTGTGTTACTATTGATCTTTCTTCTCAAGAATTTTCATCACGACAACTTTATTAATATAAAAATTACGAAGGTTTAAAAAAAGGTCGTAAATGTTAGAAAAAGTGTCGTGACAACTTTTCGTAAGAATTTTTTCCGTCTAGCCCCCTTTCGCAACGCGCGATAAGGAACTTCGTTCCAAAAATACATAACTTAATACATAAGTAAATCCGGAATAAGTCATGGTATGTTATATTGCATATTGCAATTCCATTTATATTGCTGCCCACTGTTTACTTACAATTACATACATTGAAGCATCCAACTATTTAATGATGATAAATAATACTTAGTATAAGATTTAACTTAACCATTTGTTCCATTACATCTATAAATGGGCTTTGTTGTAAAATTATAAAACCCTATTTAATAATTTTAGGCATAATATTATAGCCTTATGTTAAGGAATCTTATATTCATTTTAACAATTTCATAATCTCTAGTCACGTACACGAAGCATACACTTTGAATACTTTATTTAGCCCATGTATTGATAGGAAGCTGGTGAGAGGTGCGGGGCGGGCGGCATGCCGGGACCTGTGGCTGCACCAATCGTGGCCAAGTGGCACGCGCGACACATTAATTTTCCTGGAATATTAAAATATAACTGTTAAACAACAAATACTAATAGAAAATAGAAGATATTATACTATACTATATTATAATATATTATACTATAGATAGAGATATTTTATTCCAATAGAGAATTTAAATTTCAGTGCATCTTGTCTTTATATCATAATATATAGGTTAGTATTGTAAAGAACGGGGAAGTATTTTTTAATACTTACTCAAAAAAATTTTGTCTTACCACACAATTAAATGTAAATATTTTCTTATGAATAAACTCAAACTCAAACTCAAAACTCAAACATTCATTTATTCAATTAGACTACTATTTAGTAGCACTTTCGAATCGTCATTACATAGTATTTTAACATTTACCACCGATTCGGAAAGCAGTATCTATGGAGAAGAATCGGCAAGAAACTCCATAGTTGCTCTTTTAAATAATGTCAATAAATTTACATAATATGTAACTTATATCTACCTAACTACATAATATGCCAAAGAACTGTCCTGTGGTTTTTACGCGACAACCCTCCATGGGTCTTTATCGTCCATATATTCCTGAATACTGTAGTACGCTCTC
Organism: Colias eurytheme; assembly: GCF_061535395.1. Lineage (NCBI taxonomy): Eukaryota > Metazoa > Arthropoda > Insecta > Lepidoptera > Pieridae > Colias > Colias eurytheme. The sequence goes on along the minus strand of NC_142981.1, from coordinate 4,320,766 downwards.
TGAACTAGTACATTTTTTATGTAAGTTTTAAATTTAGTACTACTAAACTCTTTAATATTATGAGGAATTCTATTGTATAAGCGTATACCTTGACCCATAAATGAATTTTTAACTTTAGCTAATCGGAAAAATGGCATTTCAATTCTATTCTTGTTCCTTGTGCCATAATCGTGTCTATCTCCTACTCTTGTGTGTAAGTCAGAGCTTTTGTGTACATGCAAAATATTATTAAATATATACTGTGATGGTACAGTAAGGATACCAGTATTCTTAAAATGATCTCTTAGTGAGTCCCGAGCACGTAAATTATATATAGAGCGAATGGCTCTTTTCTGTAAGATAAATATAGTTTCTATATCTGCAGCCCTGCCCCACAGTAGAATTCCATAGGACATAATGCTATGAAAGTAGCTGAAATAAACCAATCTGGCCGTATCTTCGTCGGTGAGATGCCTTATTTTTCGGACTGCATATGCAGCAGAACTGAGCTTACCTGCAGCGGTGTTGACATGGGCTCCCCACTGTAGTTTCTCGTCCAATGTTAACCCTAGAAATACAGTAGACTCAGTAGGATGCAATACCTCCCCGTTCAAGGTAATATCTCTGTTCAACTTTTTTACATTAGGAAGTAAAAATTCAACACAAGTGGTTTTTTTGGCATTTAATAATAAATTATTGGCAGTAAACCATTCAGATATGTGTAAAAGAGCACTGTTCACTTCGTCAACATTTGGGTCATGCCTATCCACATTAAAAATTAATCAGGTATCATCTGCAAACAGAACTATTTCACACCTATCCTGCAAATAATAGGGAAGATCATTGATATATACCAAGAACAAGAAGGGACCTAAAATTGACCCCTGTGGAACACCAATGTTAATTGACGCACCGCTAGAACGTTCTCCATTAACAACTACAGTCTGTATCCTATCATGCAGGTATGACGCTATGAGGTTCTGGGCTTTTCCTTTAATTCCATAGTGATTAAGTTTACGTAACAAAGTACAATGTTCAACGCAGTCAAATGCCTTGGAGAGGTCACAAAATATCCCTAGAGCATTTTTTGAGTTTTCCCATGCCTTATATATATGTGTTAGAAGTGCAACTCCAGCATCTGTGGTTGAGCGCCCCTTTGTGAAACCAAACTGTTTGGTGTGCAGTAAATTATTATTTGCAAAATGACTACTCAATTGGTTTAATATTAACTTCTCGAATACCTTACTTAATGTTGGTAAAATAGAGATAGGTCTATAATTGTTACAGTCTTCTTGATCGCCCTTCTTAAATAAAGGTATAACTTTACTAAGCTTTAGTAAATTAGGAAATGTACCATAGTCACAACACTTATTAAATATGGAAGCTAAATTTTTCGCAATATTTTCTATTATATTATTAACTAAATTTACGGACATTCCCCAAAGATCACAAGTATTTTTAAGATTAAGCGTCTTAAAGGCAGTAACAATATCATTAGCAGTTACGTGTCGTAATTCAAATAATGTACTGCACTCCGCAACATGGTCCCTCAAAAAGGTCTCTGCGAGTGCTGAAGACGAATTTAAACTATTAGTAATAGTAGCAGGGACACTACTGAAGAATTCTTCAAAAGCAAGCGCAACATCAGCACTTTTGTCAATAACCCTGTCATTATTTACTAGTTTTATGGTATTACTTGATTTGCTTTTACCAATTTCACCATTAATAATTGACCAAACTGTTTTAACTTTATTATCAGAGTCGCGTATTTTTTCTTTGATATACAAACGCTTTGCAGTGAAACAAACTTTTTTAAAAATTTTTGAGTATTTTCTAACATAACTAAGAAAAGATGGGTCTTTATTATATTGCTTCATACCATATAATTCATAAAGAATGTTCCTGCACCTATGTATACTAGCTGTCGCCCATTTACTAAATGGCAAATCCTTGGTAATATTTAAAGATTTAACTTTAAATATTTTTTCAAATTCTTTATGTACTAAATTAAAAAGATTTTTAAACATTTCACAAGGACTATTAGGATAGGATTGATCATTTAGTACGGGCAGGTTTTTATTAATATTATTCCTAAATTTATTAATGCCTTTTTTAGTTATAGGCCTAACATTAATCCCTTTAAATGTAGGTATGCAATCCCATTCAAAAACTACTTTCTGGCCACAGTGATCCGAAGTCAATGTATTGAGAATATTTTTCTCTAAACAGATGCAGTCACAGTATATATTATCAATACAAGTTGCAGAAGTAGGTGTAATTCGTGTGGGTTCGTTAAAAAGTTTATATAGATTAAATGACTGAAACAAATTAACAATTCGTGTAGCCGTTTGTGTTTGTAAAAGTAAATCAATATTAAAATCACCACATACTATAACTTTTTTTTTACTCCTGCTTAGACGCTTTAATATTTCTTCCATGACTGTCTCAAACATATTATAGTCACTGGAAGGGGGTCTATAAACGCAAACAATAATATAACGCTCCAGCTCCACACAGGACAGTTCAATGGTCCGTTCTACAGAAAGACTAACAATGTCAGTTCGTTCTTTACATTTTACACTATCATGTACAAAAATAACAGAACCTCCGTGAATAGCCTGTGTCCTAAAGTATATACTTTTTAATTTGTAATTTTCAATATTTACTAACGACTGACATTGTTTAAGCCAATGTTCTGTTACACAAAATATTTTAATATTGTTATCATTCAGAAACAATTCTATTTCTAACAATTTGCTAGCCAAGCCTTGAATATTTTGATGCACAATGGAAAAAGACTGCTTAGCTGTTGTCTTATATACTAGTTTAAATCTAGCTTAGGGCTAGATTGTCTGTCTACACTTAATCTAGGTTGATGTATAAAATTACTACTACATAAAATTATAGTAGATCGATGGTCTGATACCGAACATGTACCAGACTGGTTAATATTATATGCTATTAACATAGCAAGTTCACGCTTATATCTATATGGCAGATACACTGTATTCTTTGTCAAAGTAAAAGATTTAATACATGAGTTAATGTCAAAGTAAATAAATGCATCACGATGATGATTTGTTAGGTTATACAATTTTAAATTCATATTATGAATTAATCTATTTTGTTCTTGTGTCAAACCAGGTAGGTATGGCAAGGTACACAACATAAATTTACATTTAGTCTTACTACTAATATCTAACATTTTTTTTAATCCTACATCAATATCCTTATTATTTATATTTAAACTGTCCCCATATAATATAATTACAATATTATTCTTATTAAAGCTGAAATGATCCAGTGATTTGATTATATATTTAAATGAACTGTTAGGCGTACAAACATTAGTAACTTTAAGCCCTAAGTTGTTGAATAAATAAATAACGCAGCACTTAACATTTAAAAATATTTCCTAACCTCAAGTCAGATTGACTTAAATTCAGCCTTCCATAGGTGGTTATAAATATTAATAATAGAGTACATACAAAAAAAACTAATAACTCACCAGCTAAGGGATAGCATCGTTTATCAGGTTCATCAGTGAGTTGCATGCCGCAGACACAGCACATGTAACAATCCACATGGAAGTCGCGATCCATAGACACCACGCGCACTGTTTCATCTGTGCCCTCCACTGGTGTGATACCTTTAATTTAATTTAAGAGTTTTGTAGAACATTAATTTCCTTAATTTTCTTATTATGACTAACTAGCGGTCCGCCCCGGCTTCGCCCGTGGTATATATTTCGCAATAAAAGGTAGCCTATGTTCTTTCTCAGGGTCTAAAGATTATCTGTGCCAAATTTCATCAAAATCGGTCCAGTAGTTTATGCGTGAAAACCATACATACATACATACACACAAACCTTTCCTCTTTATAATATTAGTATAGATGTATTCAGTCAGATAGTACATATTACAAAATGAAGAAGAGTTTAATAACTTATAACATAATCTATTTTTGTTAATTATTACTTGACTCACATTTATTTAATTATTACTTAAATCACATCCCAATCCTACATAATATTCTAGCTTTTTAGATAAATTACATATTAATGTTATAAATAATTAACCTGCTGCTATTATTCTGTTTTTCTTATGATAGAATAAAAATTCCCACAGTTTAATTTCAATATAATGGCCCAAGAGCTCACAATGGCCAGTTATAAAATAAAAGTTGAAAGTTTCTATATATATATATATATATACATCCAACAACTATCAAGTTTGGGTTGTGGTTACATATACAGAGAAACTTTCAACTTTTAGAAAATAATGAGTCTGGCCGGTGTGGGCTCTTGATCTATAAATCTAATTTTATTAACATACAGATAGCATATTATATTTAAAATACCTTTTCCGCAGCTGGCACACTTAGGCGCAAACATCCTATGATAGTCATTGACACAATAAATCTTATTGTCAACATCCACTGTGAACGGAACCCCATCAAGACATTCATTGCAGATACAGCATCGGAAACATCCAGGGTGGTATGATTTGCCCATGGCTTGTAGAATCTGTAAGATGAAAATAATTATAAGCCTCATAAAAATACATATCATATAGTTATCCCACTAATAGTTAAAAATAAATGAAGCATACCATTTCCATTATAAGATGGCCACATATTGCACATTTTTCTGCAGTTTGTTGAAAACCAGAATACTAAAAAAGAAAATAAATATATTAAGTTTAAAAATAACTAACTAGTTACATGTGAAAATATTTGTCGTTTTAAAATATAATTTACATTCCATAATAAATATTAACAATTTCTTTTTCTTTTTACAACAAAGCATAAAAATTAAAAACCTATTTGGTATAAAAAATATCATATAAATCTCCAATAGGCAGAATTCAAGTTTTGTTAGAACTCTATTCATTAAATAAGTGATTTTAAAAATGTAAAGGCACTAAATTTGTCTGTAAGAAATACACAGGAATATAAAAAAAATCATAGCTTCAAAGTCAATAGAATAAAATAAGAAAAGTAAAGAGCAAAATAGTAATAATTATAGAATTTGAAAGCTACATTTTTTAATGTTTTCTAGGTGCAGTGAACATACCAAGTAGTCTTCTTCACAGTACACTTTTCCATGCACATTGTAGAAAGCTTTTCCCCTGAGAGCTCGGCCACAGGAGCAGCAAATAAAGCAATTGGTGTGGTATAGATTGCCCATAGCTTGGCAGGCTTGCCCCGCACCTGTTACACCTGCACCACATGTATGGCATATACCTGGAATACAAAATAAACATTTAATTAAAGCAATAGCAAGTTGAGTTTTATGTCATACTAGAGGTCCGCCCGTGGTACATATTTCGCAATAAAAGGTAGCCTATGTCCTTTCTCGGGTATCAAAATATCTCCATACCAAATTTCATGCAAATTGGTTCAGTAGTTTAGGCGTGATTGAGTAACAGACAGACAGACAGAGTTACTTTCGCATTTATAATATTAGTATGGATTATTATATTTCATTCACATTTACACAATTTAAAAGGATTTATTTTCATTATATCATTAAAATAATATGAATGTTTTTAATATTCAGATTAGAATATTCAGATAGAGAGAAATATGCTAATTTTATATACTTGCATCCTTAGTCACTCATGTGCGAAGGATGCAAGTATATAAAATTAGCATATTTTCTTCAAATTCTCTGTAAAACAGATTTAATTTACTTTAATATAATATAGCTTTATTTGAATGAATTGAATACATTTAAATAAGTTTTTTATGTAGTTGCTAGTTTTAAATAAGTTTACTCACCAAAATACTCTCCTTCTTCATCCTGTCTTTCCATTTCCTCTTCTAATTGTCTAGTCATCTCTTCTATTTTTCTTTGAGCCTCACTAGGACCAGGTGGGCGGGGGGGTGTGATACTGTAAGGCAGCAAACTCTTCCCTCGTCCTCCTGAACCCCTTGAACCACCAGACACTTGTGATACCGAGCTTGGTGTAGGACTAGGCGCAGGGGATTGAGCAGGAGAGCACAGAGATGTTCTAGTAGAAGTTAAATTTCTAGACCCTACTGATTCTGAACCTAGGGATACATTATCCCTATTAGCCGCTGCCACTGCAGCAGCTGGAGTTCCACCAGTCATACACACATAGTCCGACCCATTTGTATCATCAACTATCTGCATTCTTCCTGATTGCATTTTTAAATTAGTACTATACCCACCATTTATCACTGGCTGTTTTATTTTACCAAGTCCATTACCTAATTGTGGTTTAGGATGAAAGAATTTAGGTGCAGGAACAGCTATTTGAACCTCAGTAGCAATATTTGCTTTCGGTCGTTGGGCACTAGGTGCTATCGAAGCATATATTGCAGTTGAGGGAACACTGACAACTTTGTCATCAAAACTCACTGTATTATCATTTTTTAAGAGAGCACTCACATCTGTGTACTTTGGAGGAGCAGACTTCATAATAGTATAATCACTACTGCAAGTGTCCTGGGCTGTATTGTATGGTGGCGGTGGTGGAATCTTATCTAGTTTAGTTTTATCACTTGACAAATGGGTTATATTTTTATTTAGACTAGTATTTGGAACTTGGGGCCCAGGGGTAGAAGAGCTCTGTTGTATGAAGTGCTGTTGGTTAGGTTGTACTTTATAATCAACTTTTTTTTCATTATCAGAACAAAGCATGTTCTCATAAACAAGTGGTTTTGGCTTTGTGTTTACAGGAACCTGTGGTTGAGCCTTGCTATAACGTGTGTCGTAATATCCTTCAGGCGCAAGTGGAGGGCCTTGTTGATACAATTGGTGATAGAATGGAGGTTGAGGTAATTGTTGTTCACCGTAATAATCTATATTTTCGTAAACAGGTGGTGGATACGACGTGTTTGTGTTACCCGGTATTTCATATAAGTCTTCAGTCTGATAACTTATAGACCTTTGCGATATTGAATCTATTGAACGCGTAGGGCTCGGCGGTAGCGCAGTCGCATTGATATCGCGTTTGTTAATCGAAGCTATAGTTTCCACCCTTTTCGGAGTAGCGTATTTCGAGGCTGCTATAACATTTGAGCGTTCATAAAAACTATAATCCTGTCTATTATTTGGATTATTACCCAATGTGAAACTCTCGATTGCGCCCACAGGTCTCGATTTGGTCTGGATTGATATGTTAGATGTCGTTGCACTGTGCGCTTGCTCAGTATCATTTTCGTCTTTGTTTGTAATTTTTAAATCTTGCAGCCCAAGAATACATCTTTGTTCTTCTGCATTATTTCTTCTTGAGAAGTCCATGGTACAATTTAAAACAAAACTGAATGAACTATAAAAACATACAGTAACAAAATGAATGATTCATATTTGTAATTTGATGGATACCTCAACAAAACATTAAAGTAGGTATGAACGATTTATCAAACAAAAAATGCAATTAGTGGGTAGAGATTACACTTGGTCACTCCCACAAATTTATGTTATATTTTTAATAATTTTATTATCTACTTTGAAAATGGAAGTTTGTTGCAGCATTTGTTGATCTACAAGTCGCGATTCGCGATTAGAAGAGTGCAGACTGCAGTGGCGAGATTTGTTTTTTTCTTTTGTCATCTGTGATGAATGCCGATTGCCGACCAACCATAGACGACAGAGCAAGTAATACCATAGACTAAACCTGATTCTGTCTTTCTAAATTATTCTAGCTGTGCTAACTAGCGCGCGCTAGCCCGAACCTGCGCAGTCTGTAAAAAAAGTATGGTACTATGGTATTTGAGATATATACTACTGGCGCTAGAGCACCTATGCGCAATCCCCCGCACATTTCGCTTAGCGCTACAGTTACGTACCGCTTATTAATTTATTTCTATGGCTTCTTTTTACATGAAATTCTGCACGGAACTCAGGACACGAGAGTCCGTGTCAACAGAAGACGAGTTTTTCTAATTAGAATCCAAAAATAACGTACGGAATTAGAACGTACGTTACTATACATAAAACTCTAACACATAATTTTAGGTACAAGAAGGGTACAAGGTAGAAATTTTTGTATTGTATTCGGTGTATTGTATTGTATCGGTGTACTTCAATTCAACGCAAGCGAAGTCAAATTCCTTTGAATTTTATGCCTTTGTAATAGTATGAAATTATATTGCACGTATGTAAACATAATTTTTATGATCCCTGGCTTTTTGATCGTACATTTTTATTATTATTTTCGGATTCTGAATATGTGTAATCAGTAATGCGATAGGGCGTATTCAGAAAGGAAGCTTGAAACTTATATGCGCTTATAAGAGCTTATCGGCGCTTGTCAGCGCTGGTAACCCGCGCAGGAAAATATATGAACACGCAAGGAACACGCGCCGATAAGCGCTGATAGGCGCCGATAAGCTGGTCAGCGCTGGGCGCTGCCATATAAAATTTGTTTTGGTCTGCTTCAACCTGCTTCCTTTGTGTAGAACGAACCAGTGTTGACAAGCGCCGATAAGTGCTTATAAGTTTCAAGCTTTCTTTCTGAATACGCCCAAAGGAGCCAGTTGATCAAATAAAAACTGATATCAAAACTGTTCGATATGAAATAATATCAATAATTTATGTATCCAATCCTACTTTTGTATCTATGAATTAATAATATACCATAAAACTCGGAGCAATTAACAAGCCTGGAGAAGTAACAATTAATTGAACGTTTCTTATATAGTGGCTCTCTTTTATTCAATACCCTAATTAATGCGATAGAAAGAGACAACACACTGTTATCGGCTTGGCATTCAAATCCACATGTAGCCACTTTTTGTTCTAAAAAGGTAGTGCTTGCCACTTTATCGAATACTAAAATATCGATTAATAAAAAAATTAAGTTATAAAATTGCTTGAAGATAATTTTAGATTCGTTTAATTTTGAATTATGGATAGGTAATTCCAAATTTTAAGATTCGTTTAATTTGGAATTATTCATTTACGATGCGTATTGACTGCCTTGCATTGTATGGTAGTGGTATTTATAAAAAAAATATTAATATTATTAGGTATTTCGGTTTAGGTTGATTTTTATGGTTTCGTAAAAAAGTATGTATTTTTTCCTGTTTTCATAGAATTATACGGAACCCTTCGTGCGCGAATCTGACTTCCACCTGGTTGATCTTTTTACAAATCAATAATCGTATCCTACTAATACATATTATAAAAGCAAAAATATATAAGATTGGACATTTGATACTCTTTCACGTAAAAACTACTGAATGAGTTTTTATGGAACTTTACAATTATATAGTTTAAACATCAGAATAACATATAGGCTACAATTTACCGCGGGAAAATAACTCATTCCCACAGGAAAATATTGGTAAAAGTTTAAAATAAATTGCTTCAAATAAAACAAATAAAATTTAAAATAAATTTTTACAACATTTTATTTCGATACTTAATTACCAAATTACGATATTTATTATTTAAAATAGATGCCACCTTAAACTTGTGGCACAGCATCTCTGCAAAGCACTTTACTTTTCTTCCCGTCTGATTCGAAATGATTTGAACAAGGCCGAGAATGTTTTGAAGGCTTCCAATTTTCCCTGTGCTATAGCTTTAACCCAAACATCTTTTAATTTTTCTCAAGCCAGAAACCTGCAAATAACAATAAAATCCATACTTAAATACCTTTTTTTTTCTCCTAACCTAAAGCAGTCATTATCAATGAAGTACTTCGTACCTACTCAAGTATCGATAACTGCACAACACTATGGAAGTAATATTTTGCATTTTCTCTCAAAAATAAGCTAATTATGATTTCATTTCAATGATCAAGGGTAGATAAAACATAGATGATTTAGAAAATAACGTAAATTCACTGATTTATAATACAATTAGCCAAAAATTGATCAAAATCACTAACCTGTGAAATGACAAATTTCTATCTTCGTCCGATTTCACATTACTACGGCTTTTACAGCCGTAAGCAACACAAGCCATGTTATCTTTAGTCAATTGTCTTTTCATAAAATAACAAATTAAACTAAAACACTCGTTTTTCACTTCAAAACAAATAATTAAAATAACCAAGCGATGATCATCAGACTGGTGATCAAAACAAATTGAAATGGCTACATGTCATTTCAAACTGTCGAACTGACATATATCTGTCCTCTTTTTTCGCATGACATTTTGCCATAAGCTAAAAAGGCCAAACTAGTGCGTTATTGTTCAATTAATTGTTACTTCTCCAGGCTAGTTAATTGCTCCGAGCCATAAAACGTCATTTTGACATTTTGATTAGCGTCAAACTCAGGCGGCATTTGCTACGTCTGAGTTCTGACTGTCAATTCACAATTGTCATTTGTCATTTGTCATGCTCTTATTGCTCTCGCCTCTCGAGTCTCGGACATCGCCATTCGCCATTTTATTTTGTACCTCGTCACAGCATCAGTTGTGTTGTATCTTGTAGATATTGTGATTTTATTATTAAAATCATATAATCTTCTGAAACCAGCATGTATGACACTGAAGATGATCAATATGAGGAAGAAGATGTGGAAGAAATATCATCGGAGCTATGGCAAGAAGCTTGTTGGATTGTCATCAATGCATATTTTGACGAGAAAGGTTTAGTAAGACAACAGTTAGATAGTTTTGATGAATTTATTCAGATGTCCGTGCAACGCATAGTTGAAGATTCTCCACCTATTGAACTTCAAGCAGAAGCCCAACATTCATCTGGTGAAATCGAAGTACCTCCCAAATATCATTTAAAGTTCGATCAGATTTACCTTTCAAAACCAACCCATTGGGAAAAAGACGGCGCTCCATCGCCTATGATGCCTAATGAAGCACGTTTGCGTAATTTGACTTATTCTGCTCCTTTGTATGTTGATATCACAAAAACAATTGTCAAAGAAAATGAAGATCCAATAGAAACCCAGCATCAAAAAACGTTTATTGGTAAAATCCCCATCATGTTAAGGTCTACATACTGTCTGCTGAGTAATCTTACTGACAGAGATTTAACTGAACTGAATGAGTGCCCACTTGACCCTGGTGGTTATTTTATTATAAACGGATCTGAGAAAGTGTTGATTGCTCAAGAAAAAATGGCAACAAATACTGTATATGTATTCAGCATGAAAGATGGGAAATATGCTTATAAAACTGAAATTCGTTCCTGTCTGGAACACAGCTCAAGACCTACATCAACTCTTTGGGTTAACATGATGGCTCGTGGTGGGCAAAGCATTAAAAAATCTGCTATTGGACAAAGAATTGTGGCCATTGTACCCTATATTAAACAAGAGATACCCATAATGATTGTATTCCGTGCTCTTGGATTCGTAGCTGATAGAGATATATTGGAACACATCATTTATGATTTTGATGATCCTGAAATGATGGAAATGGTAAAGCCCTCTTTGGATGAAGCTTTTGTTATACAGGAACAAAATGTGGCTCTTAATTTTATTGGAGCCAGAGGTGCAAGACCTGGTGTAACTAAGGAAAGGCGTATAAAATATGCAAGGGAGATTTTACAAAAAGAAATGTTGCCACATGTTGGTGTGTCTGATTTTTGTGAAACAAAGAAGGCGTATTTCTTAGGATATATGGTGCATAGATTGCTTCTGGCTGCATTGGGTCGTCGTGAATTAGATGACAGAGATCACTATGGAAATAAAAGACTCGACCTAGCAGGCCCCCTGTTAGCTTTCCTGTTTCGGGGGTTATTTAAAAATCTCCTTAAAGAAGTAAGAATGTATGCGCAGAAATTTATTGACAAAGGAAAAGATTTCAATCTTGAATTAGCTATCAAAACTAAAATTATCACTGATGGTTTGAGATACTCATTGGCTACCGGAAATTGGGGTGATCAGAAAAAGGCTCATCAAGCGAGAGCTGGAGTGTCACAAGTATTGAACCGTTTAACATTTGCGTCCACACTTTCTCATTTGCGGCGTGTGAATTCGCCTATTGGTCGTGATGGTAAATTAGCTAAGCCTCGCCAGCTCCATAACACCTTATGGGGAATGATTTGTCCAGCTGAAACACCTGAAGGTGCTGCTGTCGGACTTGTAAAGAATTTGGCTTTAATGGCTTATATTTCTGTTGGAAGTCAACCTTCTCCAATTTTGGAGTTCTTGGAGGAATGGTCTATGGAAAATTTGGAAGAAATAGCACCATCAGCAATTGCAGATGCTACAAAAATATTTGTAAATGGTTGTTGGGTCGGAATTCATAGAGATCCTGAACAGTTGATGGCAACTTTAAGAAAACTGAGACGTCAAATGGATATTATTGTGTCTGAAGTCAGTATGATTCGTGATATAAGAGATAGAGAAATAAGAATATATACTGATGCAGGTAGAATTTGTCGTCCTTTGTTGATTGTAGAGAATGGAGCACTACTGCTTAAGAAGAAACACATAGATCAACTAAAAGAAAGGGATTACAATAACTATGGTTGGCAAAACTTAGTAGCTAGTGGTGTTGTTGAATACATTGATACTTTGGAAGAAGAGACTGTTATGATAGCAATGAGTCCTGATGATCTTGCTCAAGTAAAAGAATATGCCTACTGTACTACATATACTCATTGTGAAATTCATCCAGCCATGATTTTAGGTGTTTGTGCATCAATTATTCCATTCCCAGATCATAACCAAAGCCCAAGAAATACTTATCAAAGTGCTATGGGTAAACAAGCTATGGGTGTTTATATCACCAACTTCCATGTAAGAATGGACACCTTAGCTCATGTACTGTACTACCCTCATAAACCATTAGTAACAACAAGATCTATGGAATATTTGCGTTTTAGAGAATTACCTGCTGGAATTAATTCTATTGTTGCTATCTTATGTTACACAGGATACAACCAAGAAGATAGTGTCATTTTAAATGCTTCTGCTGTAGAAAGAGGATTCTTTAGATCTGTTTTCTATCGATCTTACAAAGATTCAGAATCAAAAAGAATAGGGGATCAGGAAGAGCAATTTGAAAAACCAACCAGACAAACTTGTCAGGGAATGAGAAATGCTTTGTATGATAAGTTGGATGATGATGGAATTATAGCTCCTGGTATAAGAGTGTCAGGGGATGATGTAGTCATCGGTAAAACAATTACTTTACCCGAAAATGATGATGAGTTAGAAGGAACAACTAAACGCTATTCGAAGCGTGATGCTTCTACATTCTTGCGTAATAGTGAAACTGGTATTGTTGATCAAGTAATGCTAACATTAAATAGCGAAGGCTATAAATTCTGTAAAATAAGAGTGCGATCCGTACGTATTCCTCAAATTGGCGACAAGTTTGCTTCTCGTCACGGTCAAAAAGGTACTTGCGGTATACAGTACAGACAAGAAGATATGCCCTTTACTTGCGAAGGTTTAACTCCCGATATTATTATTAATCCTCACGCCATTCCCTCTCGTATGACAATTGGTCACTTGATCGAGTGTATTCAAGGCAAAGTATCATCAAATAAAGGCGAGATTGGAGATGCCACACCATTTAACGATGCTGTAAATGTGCAAAAAATTTCTTCATTGTTGCAAGAATATGGCTATCATCTACGTGGTAACGAAGTTATGTACAACGGTCACACTGGCAGAAAGATTAATGCTCAGGTTTTTCTGGGCCCTACATATTATCAGCGTCTTAAGCACATGGTGGACGATAAAATTCACTCAAGAGCCAGGGGACCTGTGCAGATTTTAGTCCGTCAACCTATGGAAGGTAGGGCGAGAGATGGAGGTCTTCGTTTTGGTGAAATGGAACGTGATTGTCAAATCGCTCATGGCGCTGCACAATTTCTAAGAGAGCGTCTATTCGAAGTATCCGATCCATACAGAATTCATGTTTGCAATTTCTGTGGTTTGATTGCAATAGCTAATCTTCGAAATAATACATTTGAATGCAAAGGATGCAAAAACAAAACTCAGATTTCGCAAGTTAGACTTCCATATGCGGCTAAACTTTTATTCCAGGAGTTAATGTCAATGAATATTGCACCGCGGCTGATGGTTATTGCTTAATGTTATAGTAGAATAAGGAATAATGTTTTTAATTGAGAAAATAAATAAAACTTCATTAACATTTTAAAGAACTTTTATTATCACAAACCACAACATTAAATGCAGCTTAAATAAAACAGTTACAATAAAAAAATGTACATTCATGCCACTTGTACTGGTAAATTTATGACTTAAACTAAAATCAACAAAGTATTATTTCCTTAACAATTCATATTATATACCTACGAAATATGTGAGGTAAAGTTTGGTATGGTAGATTTGAATTACTGTTTCATAAGAAAACACGATAACGTTAAATAAATATTTCAACATAATAAATTATAATTGATTCAAAATACAACAAGTATAGAATTTGTATAACAATATTTAGTGACATCACATATTGAGTTATTTTTAAAAAGGCAGCTTATAACAAAAAAAAAAAAATTTACAATGTCACGAAAAATCTACGCAGATACAATCTAAAAAGAAATCAGTGCATAATAATTCTTAAAATATAATATTAGGTATGTATAAAGAGAGCGTGTACTTCTAAGAAGTTAAATTAAGTACTACATGAAAGTGCGATAACAAGAAGGAAAGTATAAGAAATAAACAATCATTTTTTTATGTCTTGTAAGTAGCATTATATATTTTGTAAAGAAACAAGCACCAATAAATATTTCATTGCTGTACAACGCTTTTTATTTTTATATTTGATTGATACGAATAAATAATATAGGTACAGGACATAATTAGGTAATATAAAGGCAGTGCGAATCGGAAGCTAACTGCTAACCGCACCGTGTTAGGTGTGAAGAAGTAAAAAATTATCCTAAAATCTATAAAAATATCAAATGTGATCGTTCACACTCTCTCTGTATGACGTCGAGAGGACGAGTGTAATCATATAGTCAGAATGTAGTTACTTTTTAATGTGTTCAAATTCTTAGGAAAATTATACATCATTTTGTTCTTGTCCTAATTTCAAACTTTACGGCCGTATTTGACTTAATATGCACATAGTTGGACGTTTGATGAGTATGAAAAATATCAAATTTATTTTATTCAATAGCAAGATACCTAGCTTCAAAGATTAGAGTTATTTAAATCACTGCGGAGCGGGCAGAGCTCTTTGTTCCTGACTATCTTCTTCCTTCGGCCGACTCCATTTTATCATAGTTTCAGGTGACCGATACAAGAACACTAATTTGGCGAAGAGATCCTCTTCCAGCGTCAACTCGAGTGCTTCGCGAACCTTTAAATAAAATTATAATTAATATGACATATAGAGCGTTTTCATTCCACTTGAAATAACGCACTATTTCAATTAACATATTTTCTTTAATTTGGCATTTAATCTAGAAGTAATAGTAATTATAAATAGGTGTTCCTATTTTGTAATAAAATAACATTAAAATAATTGATAGGCCAAAAACTTAAAGGTAGCATAAAAATACAATGATAAACGAATAAAATATATATAAAACTATATGATTTACCAAGTAAATGTCGAGGCACAGCTGCAGCACGCGGTCCACATTGGGCAGATCGTCGAACATGATCTTGGTGTAGATGCCGGAGAAGAAGCCGCGCAACACTCGAGACGCGAGGAACACGAATGTCGTGTAGAGACCGATGATACTGGAAATTATTTAACATTTAATTTTTTGTTCAGTATGAATACAAAATTTAATTTTTATACTATAAATATTTAATTGGATGTCGTTTTTAGGAATAAGAGTTAAATTTCAGATTTCTGAGAATTTTATTAATGTTTTTATAAATGATTTTTATATTGTACATCTATATATATGTATAAGCAAAATGTATAACATTACATTGCATAAACTAAATAAGTAAAAACTTACCCGCCACCCGATATGAAGTTAAGCGTCTCTGGGAACAGTTTATCATTGAACGTGTACATGACCAGCATGTCGCAGTTGTTCATTGGTATCGGTGCGAGCGGATCCTGAAAATTACATTGATTTACTCAATTACTTAAAAATTAGCCTAAATTATGGGTACGTTTAACAGTGAAGCAGATTTACAGAAACAACAGATTACATTTGTAAACAGGCTAGACTTGTATTTTTGTATTTTAAAAATAACATCTATTCTTAAAGCATGTCTAATGGTATTGGTATATAAATTAGTTAAGGAAATTGTATTAAAAATTTACCCTTTCTTCGCAAGATTCATGGACTCTCCAGTAGCTGGAATTTCTATCTCTCTCTAAACGTAATTTAACGTCTCTATAAGACCTCGATTCATCATCTGTAAAAAATAATTAAATCAGAGATTTAAAATAAACATTATTTCTATGCAAACTATTTAAAAATATATTTTTTAGTGCATTTAAAATTTTAATAAAAAATTTTCACTATCATGTATTTTATATCTTACTTCCATCGGGATCAAGAGGCATCAATTGGAAAGCGGCTTTTGTAGTTCCTTTATTAAACACTTTCACGAACTTTGGGAATACATGTTTAACGTTCAACCTAAAACAAAAAAAACAACATACAATTATTCACACAAAATTCCTAAATAAGAGAAAAATGATTTGTTCTTATTTATTCTTCTTTCCTATTCATAGCATATAATACAATTCAGTATTTCCTGATATTAGACTATTAATAAGATTGATCAAAATTAAAAACTCTACTTCTTTCAGATTGAATCAATTTAAATTAGACTCTAAATAGTAATTGCAAAAGGTATATAATATATTTATCTCACCAATCATCTGGACGCGCCGTGCCAGCTAGTAAATTGAGTAAGGTATCTCTTTCAGGATTCCTTTTTCCATTAATAAATGCATCCAGCGGCACTTCTCGATTATTCTCTATCGTTGGCGGATTTTGCGGATTGTTACTCAAATGCGTTATGACGTATGTGAATTTAACGGAAAGCGATGCATCTGAAAGAAAAATAAGTATAAATTTAGATATGTACTTTAGTTACTTCCTTGTAAGTGGTTGTTGTGTATGACTTAAAGTTAACCTAAATAACTCCTAATAGGCAAAGTTTTCTACTGAAGGATACAAGATTTTGAATATTAGTGCCAATAAAGAGGGTTTTCACTACAAGTAATGTGTCATACAACGCCGCTCGGACATTTTACTCGATTTTGAGTCTTATTTTCAAGGCTTTAGAGAGTCAATTCCCACTAACTAGATAACGCTTCTCGCTCAAGGCGGTCGAGCTCCGGCGGGGAGATGTTCCATACTGCGGTGGAGTTGGGGTTACAAGTAATGTGTCATACAACGCCGCTCGGACATTTTACTCGATTTTGAGTCTTATTTCAGAGTCTATAGAGTCGTGTTTTTACAATCAAAGCACTAACTAGATAACGCTTCTCTCTCGAGGCGGTCGAGCTCCGGCGGGGAGATGTTCCACACTGCGGTGGAGTTGGGGTTGATGGTGACGACGGCCACGTCGTTGTACATGTAGTTGGAGAGGAACGTCTGCGCGGTGCGGTCGCGCGCGTACATGTTGCTCAGCTGCGTGTAGTCTTGCTCTGTGAAACTGGAAATGGGAAGTTGGTTATAGTTGTTTGGTTGAACGTAATTTTACTTTGATTATGCTTGTAGAATATTTGTTAGTCATACTTACTAATACAAAATTTTCTATAAATTTAAAAAAGTATATTCTCGTAACAACACAGCTCGTGAAAATTCAATAAAAGTCATTAACCGAGTATTTTTATTTTTTACATTGAAGGTCTTTGTTTACTTATTATATTTAATGCATTTATGATCACAAAAAAATACTTGTATAACCTTTAATACTTACACATCAATATTATGAGATTGTGCCGACATTTGATATACTGGTAGGAACGGTCCAATGCGTATTTTAACAGTTACATCTGTGGGCGGATTGGGTTCACCGACCTACACAAAAACAATAATATGCCATCACTGAATTATTTTTGTTAATTTATATAAAGGTATTTCTTTTTCAAATTGTAATAACAATCACATCTGAAAATTTTTCTGCAAAAAATATATCTCTATTAATGTTCTATATAAAGATTTTGAGTTACTTACGGAATTTCCGAAAGCAAAGAAAACGAGCGGGAACCAGATAATAGCAATGACAAATGCTAAAACGCCTCCTCCTAATAAATACTTCGATGTAGTGGACTTCTTGACGCCGCGAGGTTGCGGGAATTCGTCTTCTACATATCGAGAACACTACAAATATAAATTAAAATTGATTACTAGGTGAGCCAAATAGATATACTCATTCAAGACAATAAAATCAAATGGTTGGTTAATTATCTTTATTTTTAAGTACCTACTGATAATACTTAAAAAGTGAAGAATTAATCTACAACAAATAAATGTATATAAGTTCAAAAAAGCTTTTATTACTACGTAAATGTTTGTTCCAAATCGTATACAATACCTTGAGCAAGAAAACACTGGCGAATATATCCTCCATTTTGAGCCAGTCCATAAGAGTCATGGATGTATCTGTCCATATCCAATCCATGAGTGTACGTAATTCGAATAAGAATGGAACCGCCATAAATCTTAATAACAAAAAATATAGATTAAATTACTTACCAATTGTTAAACTAAACTCCTTAGTTTAAAGCAAAGTCGCATCCCGTATGTATGCTTAGATCTTGAAGACTACAGAACTGATTTAGATGCAGTTTTTTTAATAGATAGAGCAATTCAATAGGAATGTTTTAGTATATAAGTTATTAAGCTTTAGATAAAGGGGCGAAGCCGCGGGCGGAAAGCTGGTAATTTAATATTTTCCTCTAGTAATGTAAAATATCATAGTTTGTGTAGGTACAATTGTCAGACTTTATAACTGTTTATCAATAGAGCGACATTTATTATTATTTATCTTCATTTTAAAAGGACACATACCCTCTAAAGCAGATCATATTCAGGAAGTTATACGACTTGCAGAGGAAGTTTCCAATAATTCGTCTTGGGTATCCGCATCGGATCTGATAAGCCGATAACAGCAAATAGACACTCTTCACCATATACCACATAGGAGGAGGAAGTAGCGTGTTGAATGTTCTGAAAATTGTAGTATATTTTTTATGTAAATTAGTTTGGTACTTTAAATATAAAAATATAAAATAGATTTAGATAGACTATCGTGTAAAATAATGTTATAACACCACATTAAATCTTGATGAGTAATTGAAAGAAAAGGTACCTTATAATGGTTTCACTGTTTCAAGATTTTCAAAAGAGGCAAAAACTATTTCATGATTTATTTACCTTTCAGTGATAAAAGGCAGTACAAAGAACATCCATATATGCACACCAATTATTAGCGCATATTGGAACAATATTTTGCCCAACATGAACTTGCGTAAATATAGTGCTCGGTCGATGATGATCAAAGCGAATTGTAATATCAACATCACTAAGAATGGTATGGGTACTTTGTTTTCTTCGAAATAGGCTTGTACGCCGCCGTCCCCTTGGTGTGTCTGAAATAATATTTCTTAGTTTACGTATGTTCATATACTTGCATTTTTTAAAATGAAATTTAGAAACAATAAAACAGATGCCGTTAGTTTATGGCAAACCAATCATATTCCCCAAATACAAAACTTCATATTGTATACGTACTTGATTACTCTATTAAGTGGTTTATGTGCATTTATTTTCAGTTATAAAAAAATTGATGGCTTGCATAAAATTATAGACACCACTATTAGTAAAATTCACGGTAAACTCACCCCAAAAGCAGCAAATCCAAAGATAACGACGAGGAAGTTGAAGAAATCGCACAGGAACATGTACGCGTACACGTCCGCAGTGACGCGCGCGCCCGGTGCCAACATGCGCTCGAAGAAGCGCTGCGTCGGGCTTAGGTAGCGCTTTATGCTGGAAAGTTTAGTTGCTCAAGTATATGAATGAAATTATTAAAGAACGGTGCAAAAAATAGTGTTAATATTTTGAGCGCTTTAATGTTTTGGGTAACATTAGAGCGCTGGAAGGAGCGCTACGTCGCGTCGGGCTGAGATAGCGCTTTATGCTGGAAAATATGGGGGAAAAGAAGGGTTAATTCTTTTCTGTAAAATTAAAGCGCTGGAAGGAGCGCTACGTCGGGATGAGGTAGCGCTTTATGCTGGAAAGTAAAGCAATAGAAATGTGCTTTTAATTCATTTTAGTAATGTTAAAGCACTTGATGCACACATACCAAAGTAAAATGTGCTATAATTAATTATTTTCGTAAACATTGAAACACTGGAAGGTTTCCTAAGTCGGGCTTAAAGTTGCGTTTGATGTTTATGTTACGGCTAAAGGTAGGTGAGAACATAAACTTAAGATTAGCCGGCTAAACTTAGGTTTATTTTCGACGAGGTGTTAATGTTAGTTTGTTCTATCTTTAGCCGGCTAAACTTAAGTGTAACCGCAGGCCCGTGGCTAAAAATGTCGGGGTGGGTAGATTTGGTTACTATAATACATGTAAGGAACAGGGCGAGTGTTTTCTGGCACTTCGCCGGCTGCTGCCGCAGCACGCTCGCTGCGCTCGCTCGGCTCGTGCGGGTCTTAAGAGTTCTAACCTAACCTAACCTAGCCACCAGCTTTCTGCCCTGAGTCGGGGTGGGTAGATTTGGTTACTATAATACATGTAAGGAACAGGGCGAGTGTTTTCTGGCACTGTGCGGGCCCCTCAAGCCCTCCACCGGCCCGGCGCTAACCAAATCTACCCACCCCGACATTTTTAGCCACGGGCCTGCGGTTACACTTAAGTTTAGCCGGCTAAAGATAGAACAAACTAACATTAACACCTCGTCCAAAATAAACCTAAGTTTAGCCGGCTAATCTTAAGTTTATGTTCTCACCTACCTTTAGCCGTGACATTTATATGCAATAGTGTACTAAAAAAGTTATATCAATATAATGAAATTAACTTACGATAATAGTATCACATTGGGATAATGCTGATATGTGTCTTCTAATGTTGTATTGACGGTAATTATTGGTTCTTCATCATCGTTTACGCTGCAAAAAATATATTTTGTAGTAAGATATGTATATACTCTTATTTATAAAAAAATAATTTAATATCTCTTTTAAAATTAACATTACCCATATTCATCTGGTTCTTTAGAGGGTCCGGGCTCGTCATGACGTTCTTCTAATTGCGGCAAATTACCTTCGCATGTCGGTAATACACCGTTTGAACTGGATCCGTTTGCTCTATAAAAATATTATTTTATTATATTTCCTTTTCATAAACCCTTTTATCGTCACAATTACTACTTAATATTTTACATTACTAATGATTACTCTTCTAGATCCTCTTTTATTCAACATTGCTTAATACAGATCTACACAAGTTTCAAGTTAGGACATAAGCAATATTTATTATCAATGCTTATTTATACATTATTTAATTACCTATTGTGTTATACTCATACTAATATTATTAATATATTTAATTATAAGATCAAACTACAACACTATCTATAGAAACAAAATAAAAGAAATTTTACGTGTATATGGACGATCTATCCCTATTCTTCAACATCACAGTACGCCTCCGCCCCACACCTCTGTCTGTCCGTATACACATCGTTTATTCTCACTCTTTACTTTTTTAAATATAATTGAAGAATTACTTTTGTTGGGAATTAAATAGGGTAATTGTAGTTTAGTTGGCTATTATAGGTATACAACATTCTTGCAAAACTTTTAATATATCATTTTAAAATTAAAATGTAGTTAATAATGTTATAGAAATAACCTTAATACAACCATTTAATTTTATTTATAAGCTGCTAAACATTCTGTTATAGAAATCTCTTAAATTTTCCTTTTCCATTAAATCCATTTTCCTCAACTACTTTTTAAAGGCATGTAATAAATTTAAATTCCAATCTAGACAATATCAAATAGAGATACAAATATAACTCACGGGCCGATCCTCTCGTGCATTTGCACGTACTTTTGCCCCACTTCTGCGCCACGCCCCTCCACTAGCATCTGCGTGTCTTCCGCGGTTAGCGGATAGTCTCTATCCTCTTGGAGTTCCACTTCTGGGCTGGATTCCTTCCACAGCCCTAGGGATTTTAACATGAACCTGCCGAGATATATATTTGATTGATTTGATGAGATTAATAATATAGGTAAGTATGTTTTATAACGATACAAGTTGCAGAGGCTTATATGAAAATTATAAACATAGTTTGAATTGACGTTTTACGAGCGGCACATTATTGAAGGAAAAATTGAACTTTATTGAGAACTAGCGGTCCGCCCCGGCTTCGCCCGTGGTACATATTTACGTTTTCTCTACATAAAAACCATCCTCGTACTTCAAGGAATATAATTAAAAAAAATTTATCTAAATCGGTTCAGCCGTTCTCGAGTTATGCGCTTACCAACACATTTTGCGATTCATTTTTATATATAAGATATTGGCCACCCAAATGGATTATTGATATCTTCTATCCTTAGTCCACATCGGATAGCTATCCTGTAATACCTAATGTTTCAAGAAATATATTTAAAATATAACACACCTGTGTAAAAAGATAATAAGCAGCAACAACAGATCGTACAACGCATAATTGTACTTCCTTTCGATGCCTATAATTCGTGGCGCTGTGAAAGGCATGTTAGCCGGTATTGCCTTTTGGTTCCAAGGCAATATCTCAAATTGGAACATGCTTTTTATCAATACTATGACCTAAATTGAAAAAATCAAACATAAGTATTTGTATCATATACAGGGTGTCCCAAAAAGTAGTGATATACTGAAGCTGGGAGGTAGAGGACCTAGAGGGCTATCCGAATCACCCCCATATATGTTATGCGATTTTTCATATTTTCGGAGTTATGACGTTTTTTTCAATTTTTCACTTATCGCCGAGTACGATGAGATTTTCACTCATGGTGACGTCAATTATTGCGCTAGATGCTTGATTTTTTTTGTGTGCTAAGCTGAAAGATTGGCCAATTTGGTATGGTAACATTTACTATCGTTAGATCTTTGAATGGAATAAAAAAAAAGAATTAAATGCCAAGAAAGATAAAATTACCCAGTATGTTCACCACTTCAAGGGCCCGTAAAAAAATAAAATCACATAAAAAAAATTTTCCTTTTGGCTTTTAAAAACTTGCTCTATCTATCAGGTAGCTACCCTGAAAATTTCATTTTATTATTCAGAAGGCTTCAATCAAAAAATTGAAATCTAAATTTGGTAAGTGCAAAAATTGAATTAACATGATGATTAATAAAAACAAATTAAAACCAATAACAAGGTGTTTAATTACTAGAAATTTTTAAAATGACCCCGCTGTTGCTCAGTGCAAGTGCGACATCACCGTAAAAAGTTGTCTTTTAAATGTCTGAATGCCCTTTTATCATTTTTAATGGTTTCTTCTGCTACTATGAATTTCCGGGTTATTTCGTCTAAATTGTGGCAGTCTCTCGTCTTTGTAGTATCCCCACGGAAAAAAATCAATAGGGTTAATGTCCGGGGACCGTGGAGGCCAGGCTAAAGGGCAAAGATACCCTGAAAGATGGATTGGTCGTTGCAGCCTGCGCATGCGCCGGTGACGCCTGCCTTAAAGCCTGGCCTCCACGGTCCCTCGACCTAACCGGTAACCCCCATTGATTTGTTTCAATGGGGATACTAAAAAGACCTCGGCTACTTGAGAGAATGCAACAATTTGGACGAAATAACCCGG